>NC_092737.1:24373293-24495793 GCF_047496885.1 Scyliorhinus torazame | reverse complement strand
GGTGGTGAGTGGGTCCTACTCCAGTGGGATGATTCCCGGAGGTTGAAGGAAAGCAGAGTTCTGAATCCCAGACACGTAGAAAAAGGACCTGCTCCCTCTCTTTCCCCTTTCTGTTTGCTCCAGAACAGCTGCTGTATGTCTGAAACTGCAGAAATCGGAATGGATCGACAGTGAAAACCCTTCCAGACTGGAGAGCTCGGACCTGAAAACGGTGCAGGAAGGTGTGCTGGAAACAACCATCTGAAATAAAGACTCACCTTTTTACTTTACTGATTATTTTACATCCCTCTTCTCCCCCCTGTCTGCCATGGTGTGTCTGGGTATGTTTTTAATTATGAGGATGGGACAAGGTTAAGCGGAGGATTAGGAACTAGATGAGATTAACTTGTTATTTTTGCTGCATGTTGAATTAAATCCTCCATATTGAAAAATGTAATAGTTTACATTTACAAACCTAGCCACTGTAATTACTGGGAGCCAGGGCCAAAAACGTCAGTCTTTTTGCGAAGAATGATTGGTTAATTCAATTGTGTCGTGGCTCTGGATCAAGGGGGCTGGAATTGACCCCACCCTCGCCCAGGGTGTCAGAACAAGTGCTTAACGGGACTCTTGAGAAACGCTTGGAAAGAGGTTGAAGCCATTTCGTAAGGGCGGCACGGTGGCGCAGTGGTTAGCACTGCTGCCTCACGGCACCGAGGTCGTGGTTCGATCCCGGCCCTGGGTCACTGTCCGTGCGGAGTTTGCACATTCTCCCCGTCTCTGCGTGGGTCGCACCCCCCACAAACACAAAGGCGGGAGGGGTAGGTTTATTGGCCACGTTGAATTGCCGTTAATTGGAAAACAAAAATAACTGGGTACTCTAAATTTAGAAAAAAGATTGATGCCATTTCAAAAAACTTCTGAAAATTTCCGAACATGTCAAAATGTGCTCTGCAAAATGCTGAACAAAGTAACACAACACACAGTTTTCCAATCGGATACTCCACACCAAACTCTCTGCTGTGCCTCGCCTGTGAAGCCTTCACCAGCGAGTCCAGACAGAGCTTCACTCTCTGTCTATAATCTCCTCTGTACCTGTCCCGGGAAGGTTGGTGGGACAGGGGAAACATTGACATTGTGAAATATTGTGGGGAGACGGTGGCATAGTGGTATTGTCACGGGACTAGTAATCCAGACACCTGTGGTGATACGCATCACTGTAAATACACAAGCACACAGAAAGCGATGACAGTCTCCACAGCGAGACCAATGCACGATTCCAAACAGGGAACGCTGCAAGCCTCCACAGCCAGCTCGTGGACAGACTCCACGATGGAAGCAACGCAAGACTCCAGAGCGCAGTCTTTGCATGAACAAGACCATGAAGGTCTAGCAACTTCAACTGAACAGCAAGCAGACTATGACAGTCTACCACGCTCACGTGAACAACAAAGCAACTGTGACAGTCCACCCAGATTATTTGAGCCACCAGAAGACTCTTGACAGTCTACCCAGCTCAATTGACTGACAAGACGACATTGAAGGTCTACACACTGTATGTGCGACAAGTGACGAAGGCATCACAATTCCCAGACAAGATGTGCAATATGACAGCGAGACTGACTGTTCTCCGCCAGTATGTACAGAGGCGCTCGACAATCAAAGTGAGGTTACTGGTGACTCCAGTGACACAACGTTAATTCAAATCTCATCCACTCGAGCCTCTCCATAAGAAAATGCATTCCTGAATGTTTTGTCTCCAAACGGGGAGCATCAAGACACCTCAGATGATTGAAGTGAACCGGACATGACTCCAGACGGGTCGCGCCGAGGAATCAGAGACGGCATGCTCAATGAAACAGCAGATGCCACAAAGGACACTGACACAAGTAACTTGGTGAAGGACTCGAATATTCCACTCGGTGTGGTCCTTGAGCGCGACAAACACAACAAAACGTCCGAAAACAAAAACAACAAGAAGCGTACCTAAGGCACCAACGTCAACAACAAGCACGACAAAAACAACAAGACTGGAGCAACGACTGGCACGACATGGTACCACTCTGAAAATGCGCGACAATGTAACAGCACAGTTAACACTGGCAAGAGTACAGCCATACCACGGCATGACGGCAAATCTCGCCGATTCAAGTTTGCTGCAAACCAGCATTCAAGGCAGATGCGTTTGCTCCACTACAAACAAGCAGACCAGCTTTCAAGGTGGCTGACATGCGACATCAATATCGCAATCACAAGAAACAGTCCAGGTTGGACGACACAGGTTACATACTGCATCGCTACCGCAAGCATAGACAAAGAGAGTCCAAATCAGGCCACATAGTGCTTTGACCATTTGCACACCTCCTGATGACTTCTTGGTTCCTTAACCACAGGGACACTGACGGCGTCCACAAGGGATCATTCCATCATCAACATCACCGCTTCAATAACAAAACAATAAAACCACTCGACCATATTAATTCATGAACGTTGGACTCATAATTATCACTTGGTATTGTATAAACATCAATGTCATCATGATTTGTACGTGATCACTTATCTACCTATTTTGTTCAATTTTCTTTAACACTGTACAGAAAATATGTAACATGAACCAAAGTGCGATGTGGTGATATGCATCACTAAATACACAAGGGGTAAATGTTGGTACACTGTAACTAGGTAAACACTAGAGGGAGCACCAGAGACATCATGACACACAGATATTCAACCAATAGGTCAGTAAGATAGGACACGACCAATGGGCAGTCAAGGCACACCCAGAGGTGACACGACCACAAGGGGGTTACCATAGGCGACACTCCGAGAGACAGAGGAAGATCAGGAAGCACCACACCCACGCATGGATTAGAGCAGACTGGTTAGTTAAATTGAGTTAATGTAGTCAGGTTAGCAGGAGTCGAACTCACGTAGGAGAATTGTTTACTGTTCAATAAATGTGTTAAACCTATCTCCAAGTCTGAACCTTCCTTTGTCAGAGTGCACATCAAGGAAGCAGCTACTGCTACATGAAGACGCAGAACACAACAACACCCAGGGCAATGCTATGGGATCCCGGGTTCAAATCCCACCAGGGCGGATCGTGAAATTTGAAGTCAATAAAAATCTGGAATTAAAGTTGAATGATGACCATGAAACCATTGCCGATTGTCGTAAAAACCCATCTGGTTCACGAATGCCCTTCAGGGAAGGAAATCTGCCGACCTTACCTGGTATGTCCTGCAGGTGACTCCAGACCCCACAGCAATGTGATTGGTTTTACTGAAAGGGTTGAGTGAGTGACTCCATTCAAGAGACAATAAGGGGGGGGGGGAATTTCGGAGAACTGAAAACAGCTGTGCTCCAAGGGACCGGGTGCAGGAGGGCGCATTAGATTTAATAATCTAATAATCTGTATTTCACAAGTACGCTTACATTAACACGACAATGAAGTTACTGTGGGCAAGTGCGAGGTCTTGCACTTGGGAAAAAAGAATAGAGGCATGGACTATTTTCTAAACGGTGACAAAATTCATAATGCTGAAGTGCAAAGGGACTTGGGAGTCCTAGTCCAGGATTCTCTAAAGGTAAACTTGCAGGTTGAGTCCGTAATTAAGAAAGCAAATGCAATGTTGTCATTCATCTCAAGAGGCTTGGAATATAAAAGCAGGGATGTACTTCTGAAGCTTTATAAAGCATTAGTTAGGCCCCATTTAGAATACTGTGAGCAATTTTGGGCCCCACACCTCAGGAAGGACATACTGGCACTGGAGTGGGTCCAGCGGAGATTCACACGGATGATCCCAGGAATGGTAGGCCTAACATACGATGAACGTCTGAGGATCCTGGGATTATATTCATTGGAGTTTAGGAGGTTGAGGGGAGATCTAATAGAAACTTACAAGATAATGAATGGCTTAGATAGGGTGGATGTAGGGAAGTTGTTTCCATTAGCAGGGGACACTAGGACCCGGGGGCACAGCCTTATAATAAAAGGGAGTCACTTTAGAACAGAGATGAGGAGACATTTCTTCAGCCAGAGAGTGATGGGTCTGTGGAATTCATTGCCACAGAGGGCGGTGGAGGTCGGGACGTTGAGTGTCTTTAAGACAGAAGTTGATAAATTCTTGATTTCTCGAGGAATTAAGGGCTATGGAGAGAGAGCGGGAAAATGGAGTTGAAATCAGCCATGATTGAATGGTGGAGTGGAGTCGATGGGCTGAATGGCCTTACTTCCGCTCCTATGTCTAATGGTCTTATGAAAATCTCCTAGTCGCCACATTCCAGCGCCTGTTCGGGTACAGAGAGAGAATTCAGAATGTCTAAATTACCTAACAAGCATGTCTTTCGGGACTTGAGGGAGGAAACCGGAGCACCCGGAGGAAACCCACACAGACAAGGGGAGAACGTGCAGTCTCTGCACAGACAGTGACCCAAGCCGGGAATCGAACCCGGGTCCCTGGGCGCGGTGAAGCAAGTGCTAACCACTGTGCTACCGTGCCGCCCATCGAGTCTACACCACACCGCTGAAAGAGCACCTTACCTCAGTCTACTTCCCCAACCCTATCCCCGTAATGCTGCCTAACCTGCACATTTTTGGACTGTGGGAGGAAACCGGGGCACCCGGAGGAAACCCACGCACACACGGGGAGAACGTGCAGACTCCGCAGTCAGTCACCCGAGGTCAGAATCAAACCTGGCTCCTTGGTGCGGTGAGGCAGCAGTGCTAACCCGACCTCCCTGGTGCTGTGAGGCAGCAGAGCTAACACAGGTCCCTGGTGCTGTTAGGCAGCAGTGCTAACATGGTCCCTGGTGCTGTGAGGCAGCAGTGCTAACACGGGTCCCTGGTGCCGTGAGGCAGCAGTGCTAACACGGGTCCCTGGTGCCGTGAGGCAGCAGTGCTAACACGGGTCCCTGGTGCTGTGAGGCAGCAGTGCTAACACGGGTCCCTGGTGCTGTGAGGCAGCAGTGCTAACACGGGTCCCTGGTGCTGTGAGGCAGCAGTGCTAACACGGGTCCCTGGTGCTGTTAGGCAGCAGTGCTAACACGGGTCCCTGGTGCTGTGAGGCAGCAGTGCTAACACGGGTCCCTGGTGCTGTGAGGCAGCAGTGCTAACACGGGTCCCTGGTGCTGTGGGGCAGCAGTGCTAACACGGGTCCCTGGTGCTGTGAGGCAGCAGTGCTAACACGGGTCCCTGGTGCTGTGAGGCAGCAGTGCTAACACGGGTCCCTGGTGCTGTGAGGCAGCAGTGCTGACACGGGTCCCTGGTGCTGTGAGGCAGCAGTGCTAACACGGGTTCCTGGTGCTGTTGGGCAGCAGTGCTAACACGGGTCCCTGGTGCTGTGAGGGAGCAGTGCTAACACGGGTCCCTGGTGCTGTGAGGGAGCAGTGCTAACACGGGTCCCTGGTGCTGTGAGGGAGCAGGGCTAACACGGGTCCCTGGTGCTGTGAGGGAGCAGTGCTAACACGGGTCCCTGGTGCTGTGAGGGAGCAGTGCTAACACGGGTCCCTGGTGCTGTGAGGGAGCAGGGCTAACACGGGTCCCTGGTGCTGTGAGGGAGCAGTGCTAACACGGGCCCCTGGTGCTGTGAGGCAGCAGGGCTAACACGGGTCCCTGGTGCTGTGAGGGAGCAGGGCTAACACGGGTCCCTGGTGCTGTGAGGGAGCAGTGCTAACACGGGCCCCTGGTGCTGTGAGGGAGCAGTGCTAACACGGGTCCCTGGTGCTGTGAGGGAGCAGTGCGACCCACCGCGTCCACATTGAAGGAGAATTTTCAAAAACAGAACGATGGTGGTCTTGGGAACGTGCAACACAGATACCGATAGTGGGATAGGAAATACTGCAGCGGCAGAGTGGTCGCAAAAGCTGGATTCAGAGGATTGAATCATAGAATTTAGAGTGCAGGAGGCCATTCGGCCCATCAAGTCTGCAGCGGTCCTTGGAAAGAGCACCCTACTCGAGCCCACGCCTCCAAACTCTCCCCGTTACCCACTAACCCAACGTAACCTTTTTGGACACTTAAGGGCAATTTTGCCAAGCCAATCCTCCTAACCTGCACATCTTTGGACTGTGGGAGGAAACCGGAGCACCCGGAGGAAACCCACGCAGGCACGGGGAGAACGTGCAGACTCCGCACAGACAGCGACCCAGCGGGGAATCGAACCCGAGACCCTGGAGCTGTGAGGCAGCAGTGCTAATCACTGTGCTGCGGGAGGAAAAGATAGGGGGTTGGCTGGATGAGGGAAGTGGAAGAAGAATGGGGTAACAGCTGCTGAGGGAGATTTGGAGGGGGGTGGGGGATGAGAGAACAAGGGGAAATTTGAAGCGGGAATTTAATCTTGAGGAACACCTTCAAACACACAGATTGAATCAGTAAATGAATGACACATCTCAAAAACACACGTCAGAGGGGCAGAATTTATTTCTCAACAGAAACGAAAACTTTCCAACCATAAATTATGTCAAACAGGATACATTCATTCATTGGAGGCAAAGAATGTCTTACAAGGGATTCTTAACTCTGCTGGGTTTGAAGATAGGGGCGGGGAGGGGTAGATGGGGAACGGGGTTGGGGGGGTTCAGTCTTATGGGAATCACAGCCCCCCCCCTTCACTGGAACGGGCCCCAAAACCAGGGACAGAATCATTTCAAACCGGGCACCGTGGCGATTGGTCCCCGAGAGTGGGGCGCCAGTCAGAGTGTTGTAGTGCAGTGCCGGGATATAGGAAGCAAGGAGATGAAACACGGCGGTCACAGCATGTTCACCAACATCCTGCATCCAGCGGGGAATGCATCCACCTCAACTTCAGAGAAGAACACGTGCAGAAGGAATGGTTCCTTGTCTGGCACAACAGAGACAGAGCTAAAAACCCCGGGTAAGGCAAGTAATACATCATTTTTTGGAAAAGGATTTGACCCACAATTGAAAAAGGGTTAAAATTGGAAGGGGACCGGTACTTGGGAGCTGCCCAGGCCATGCACTGAGGCGTTGCAGGGGTGCAGTGGATTGGGGGTGAAGAGAAAGATAGAGAGTGCCTTTAGGGCACCCCAGCACCACCTTAATGGGGCAATGTTTGTGAACATTGAGGCTGGAATTGGGACGATTGGCTCCTCGAGTGAGGAATTCGGTGGGTGAAGAGTGTGGAAGGCAGGAAAGAACGAGTTCAAGCGAGTTTGGTGTCAATCTAAATTCACAGTCAAGATACGCGATGTGTCAAGTACAGTCCAGGTTAAACATGTATGGTCGATTTATATTCATGAGTATTACGATCGCTCAGAAAAGGCAGGCAGTCTTCACCAACTCGGTGCAATGATCTCAAACATCCTTCCACACTCTCACAGCCCGGAGTGAAAACTTGTGGCCTTACTAAAGGCTCAGGTCAGCCGAACGCCGCAGCCTCTTTGGGATCGTTCCAGCTCCCTCGCCAGTTAGTTGGGGAAGTGGTTTGGTTTTGGGGAGATGTCGAGCCAGGCGGAAGGTCCGAGCCAGGGCAATGAGGGCAAAACAGGGGCAAAAGCCAAATGTGGAATAACAAACGGGCACCTGGGCAAAGCTTGAGGACTTGATGCCAACAAGACTTCACAGACAAAAAGCAACTGAGGCATCATTGATTTGGGACAGGGTTACAAAAACAACGTGGCCCTGTGCACCCTGCCACACCGGCCTGCACAGCAATGGCCAGGAGGCAGGAAACCCCAGTACCAGTCCCTTCCCCGGGCAAAACATACTGTACAGGTTCCAGCAATGCTTGATTCGGCTCGAGATTAATGTGTTCACCTTACCGCAAAGACACCAAAGAATCGGAGAGAGACAAGAAGCTGTATTGCCAATGATATTGGAGCTCAAAAAAGGTTGTGCAGCATGCAAACACCCCTCGACAATCTGTAGTCAGCCCCCTGCACTGCACTGGCAGGAAATTCAAAGCATTCAACTCCGTTTGGAAGGAAAACAGGATTGTCAGTTATTTATTTTTTCCCCAGCAAACATTCAGTCGAACCAATTAACAAAATAAAACAAGACTCCACAAGGTTTGATTGCACCTTGATGGCTACAAGGGAGGCCATAGTCTTGTCCAGTCTCTGTACTCGCATACCTGTTAACACGAGCGTCCAGTCTGAGGCAGAGCCTCATTGGTAACGCAGTCAGGAGGAGGCTGGAGATTTTCAAACTGGTCACATTTGGTTTGCCCTTTATACAGCCTTTCTTTGCTTCCACCGGCAGTCAGAAGCGAACCACCGCCAATCGTTCCCAGTGCTGCCTTTGTCATTATGAAGGAAGATGGTGCATTCAGGAGACACCACCCCCAGTTCAAGCTCTCTGTTCATCCGCCTCCCCCACCCATTACCGGGCATCGCTGTTCGATTTTCTCCCGCCCTCTCTATCATTGGGAACCAACACCTTGGGTTCTCTTTAGCCTCCAGACATTGGGGGCTGGTAGATCACCGAGCTGACTCTAATCAGAGCCATGGTGGCCACTGCTTCACGCCCAGGGCATTGGGACAGAGACGTGTTTACATCGCCAAGACTGGGTGGAGCCTGCGCTAGGCGAGCAAAGCCCAGAAACTGACCTGACACTTCCACAGATAAGCATGCAAGGCTTGAAAATTGGTAACAAATTCTTGACTGTTTCAAGCACCCCATATATGGCATGGTGGTCAAAGGAGTAGACTTGAAAGATTCATATACAAACAGCCATTCGAGAAGGGTTTTGGGGAGAATCCAAACCAACAACAGGACAAGATAGTGCAGGGAGGCATCTTTACATTTCCGCCAAGGACAAAGAACCCGTTCCCCCTCACCTGTACACACCAGAATCGAGTTGGTTAAAAAGCGATGACATTTTACTGGGAGGTGCTTGAATCGATGTCTAATTTAACTCTTTAATATTCGAAGACAATGTTTCGCCTGATCTTTGAGCTTCTCGACTGAGAGTGAGAGAGAGAGAGAAGAGGGCACCCACACTCAGCCTGACTTGAACCCTTTCAGCCCAGCCCCGGGACACTCGGGTCAATTGTCTACTTCTTCTCGGGCACTCCCTCAGGATCAAGGATGCTTGGCCACGAGCCGGCGGGAAGGTTTGACCTATTCAGTGGTGCTTTGAAGACACCCCCCAAAATGATTGCAGGAGTCTCCGGCTGCGATCGAGCTCCGGGCACAGCAGATGTCTTTGAGGGAATCTGGTGCCAAACATACCTTTGTTTTCCAGGTGTTAAGTTAAAGGCCAGTTTTCGCACATGCCTCAGGGAAGGAGGTAACATTGACCAGGCGCTCAGTTTGTGAACCTTCGCAGCCAGCAGCATCACCTGCAACCTGACGCTCATTGAGTGAGGTTGAAATGTGTTGGGCTTTGGACTGAAGGCCGTGGAGACTGGACAGTTTCCTGCCCGTTCCGTAGATTATCTCCACGCCAGATGGGTTGACGGCAATACTCGACCCAAGACGTGGAGAGTGGAGTCCCTTCTTGGAGGAAAGAAGAAGCTGGTCAAGGCCGGCTGGAAAAGCCTCGGCAGTTCTGGGGGCCTTGAGCAAACAGAAAACAAGACCCAGCTGCATTCAAGACCCACTGGTCCACGAGGGCCAGGGGACAGAAAGTGGATGGAAGCATAGAAACTAACCCCAAAACAGGATAAATATGCCTTAATGCATGGAAGGAAAACAAATTGTGACCTATTCCATCAGCAAACACCAGTGGCCCTGATGTTTGGATATTCAGAGCAAGGTTTGCCCAAAAAGATGCAATATAATTTTTAAACACACTGGGAATGTAAGAGAACAGTGCGTGACTTAATACTCAGCATCAACAATGTCACGGAAGAAGGGCTCAGTAAGTCGCTGATTAACCTGGAAAAAGACTGTCCTCATCGCCTTCTCCTGTGAAGACATAACTAAAGGGCAGAATGATCATCTCCAGCCAACGTCCCAACACTGAGGGGAGTTCAGGTCACTGACCATTCCCCCGAATCAAACTCTTGAACGCACAGCAAACCTATATGCGAGTACACAGAGTATCCAAACTCTCACACCCTCGTCTCGATTGTCCTTTTCTTGTGCAAAAAAGAAAACTTTATTCACACAACACGTTGACCTCAAAATATCGGATTACCATTGAAAACTATTTACAGGAGTTGGGAGGAGGGGAGATTTACTTTGAAATGGAAGTTGCTCTCTTCGAGTCAAATCTGTGCCTGTTTCTCAATGGTGGAGGAAAGGCGCCAGTGATGGATAATGACCAGGCCTGATTTTGATACCGAGTTAGACAGACAGAGAGACCCAGCAGTCGCAGGCCTGCTGACCCCTTACGGCTGTGTGACTTTCAGTGACTTCTCAAACGCCTCCCATCAAATCAACTCAATCTTTGCCAGCTCCCCGATTCATGTGGGTGGAGCACTGATTAATCATCTTCAAAGTGCGGCCAGCACATCCCACCCTGTGAAAGGCAGCCAGGAAAACTCAACTGGGAAGAGCCTGGAACATCCATGGCCACACCTGACCATTTTAGAAGCTCATTATTGAGCCACTGATCCACTGGACAGGGATTGCTTACCGGACAGGGTTCGTACCGGAGGGAGTAAGGAAGGAAGGGGGCGAGGTGCAATTTGCACCATGTCATTTAGGTCAAACACAGAGGTGAACCTTGTGCTGCAAAGACTTGGCAAACACCGTTCTTCACCACTATTAAGGCCAGGGAAATGACGGGAGAGAATAACATGGATTGAGGTATGGGAAGGGCACCGAGGGGCCACCTCGTGTCCTCCACGTTGTGCCCACTCCGATGGGGCTAATCAAACACATCTTGAGCAGACATTCCGAGATGACACTTGGACAGAAAGGGCGCACGGCGAGGGTTTTACGTTTCAGGTTCTCTCCACCCACTCGCCCTCCCCTCCTCAAAACCACCTACCTGAGGCTGACATGATCCTCAAATCGAGTTGAATGGTCCCTCAATTCAACAATGGGAGTGATCCACACACCTTCCAGTGCCTCAATAATGTGTGACTCAACAACAATGGGTTGTTTCCTGCACAATCGGCCACTGGTTTGGATTTTATGAAAGGAATTTGCAAAACTATTTCTTTCACCATTAGTTCTAGTCTAAAATAAGCAACAACATCGACAACAAAAAAAATAAAAACAACCCAAAACAGTCGAACTGCCAATCTGGGTTCAAACAGGATTTTCCCAACTATCCTTTCTTGGAGACTGGTCAGAAGTGGCACCGATTGGGTCGCACGAGAGATTGGTGCTCCCGACGCACCCCCCCCCCCTCCCCAACTAGAACATTGGCTCATTTAGAATCACCTTGACCCCCCCCGTTACCCTTCGCCCCAACCACCGCACACAACCTCAACCAGTGCACACTCGGTCCATGTGATGTTCCCGCAATAGCGAGCAGCCTGGGCTGCCAGAGAGGAAAGCGTGCAGGCCAGGTCACCGGACTGCAGCCAAGCTGTCAAATTCCTTCTCCAGGAGCAAGGGGGAGGGGGTGATAACATTGAAAACTGGAAAAGAAACAGCTTCATCCACAATGTCTTTGAGGCACGAGATCCACGGTGAGTTCCACACAAACCTTTCCCAGGCCATTTAAGTCTCGTTTTCAAAGCTCTGATCTACAAAACGCTCCGTCCTACTTATTTACAGTTATCCAACTCTCGTCCAAGACGTTGTCCCTTTACCAGTTCATGATTGTGTTCCTATTTAACGTCATGAAGTAAACTTGACTACTTCCGCCTGAACGGACCGAGGCAAAAAACACCTGTAGGAAAACAAAGGGAGGAAGTGATATGGGGGGGGGGGTTACAAAATAGGTCTAACAGACAACAATAATAATCTTTATTGTCAGAAGTAGGCTTACATTAACACTGCAATGAAGTTACTGTGAAAATCCCCTAGTCGCCACACTCCGGCGCCTGTTCGGGTACACAGAGGGAGAATTCAGAATGTCCAAATTACCTAACAGCACATCTTTCGGGACTTGTGGGAGGAAACCGGAGCACCCGGAGGAAACCCACACAGACACGGGAGAACGTGCAGACTCCACATAAACAGTGTCTCAAAGCCAGGAATCGAAACTGGGACCCTGGAGTTGTAAAGCCACAGTGGTAACCACGGTGCTACCAACAAAGAGGCTACAGTCGGCATTTGGGGATCTGTTACCAATCTTCACTTTCCCCGGTGAATGAGGACACGAAGCAAGCTGGCCCCAGCTAAGCAAATACAAAGTCTGTAGTGGGTAAAGTCTTGGAGGGGATTATAAGAGACAAGATTTATAATCATCTAGATAGGAATAATATGATCAGGGATAGTCAGCATGGCTTTGTGAAGGGTAGGTCATGCCTCACAAACCTTATCGAGTTCTTTGAGAAGGTGACTGAACAGGTAGACGAGGGTAGAGCAGTTGATGTGGTGTATATGGATTTCAGCAAAGCGTTTGATAAGGTTCCCCACGGTAGGCTATTGCAAAAAATACGGAGGCTGGGGATTGAGGGTGATTTAGAGATGCGGATCAGAAATTGGCTAGCTGAAAGAAGACAGAGGGTGGTGGTTGATGGGAAATGTTCAGAATGGAGTACAGTCACAAGTGGAGTACCACAAGGATCTGTTCTGGGGCCGTTGCTGTTTGTCATTTTTATCAATGACCTAGAGGAAGGCGCAGAAGGGTGGGTGAGTAAATTTGCAGACGATACTAAAGTCGGTGGTGTTGTCGATAGTGTGGAAGGATGTAGCAGGTTACAGAGGGATATAGATAAGCTGCAGAGCTGGGCTGAGGTGGCAAATGGAGTTTAATGTAGAGAAGTGTGAGGTGATTCACTTTGGAAGGAATAACAGGAATGCGGAATATTTGGCTAATGGTAAAGTTCTTGAAAGTGTGGATGAGCAGAGGGATCTAGGTGTCCATGTACATAGATCCCTGAAAGTTGCCACCCAGGTTGATAGGGTTGTGAAGAAGGCCTATGGAGTGTTGGCCTTTATTGGTAGAGGGATTGAGTTCCGGAGTCGGGAGGTCATGTTGCAGCTGTACAGAACTCTGGTACGGCCGCATTTGGAGTATTGCGTACAGTTCTGGTCACCGCATTATAGGAAGGACGTGGAGGCTTTGGAGCGGGTGCAGAGGAGATTTACCAGGATGTTGCCTGGTATGGAGGGAAAATCTTATGAGGAAAGGCTGATGGACTGGAGGTTGTTTTCGTTGGAGAGAAGAAGGTTAAGAGGACACTTAATAGAGGCATACAAAATGATCAGGGGGTTGGATAGGGTGGACAGTGAGAGCCTTCTCCCGCGGATGGATATGGCTGGCACGAGGGGACATAACTTTAAACTGAGGGGTAATAGATATAGGACAGAGGTCAGAGGTAGGTTCTTTACGCAAAGAGTAGTGAGGCCGTGGAATGCCCTACCTGCTACAGTAGTGAACTCGCCAACATTGAGGGCATTTAAAAGTTTATTGGATAAACATATGGATGATAATGGCATAGTGTAGGTTAGATGGCTTTTGTTTCGGTGCAACATCGTGGGCCGAAGGGCCTGTACTGCGCTGTATTGTTCTATGTTCTATGTTCTATAAAGGGACAGGCCATTCAGCCCATCAGTGGTGCCTCTGTCTCACACTAACCTTCCCCCCCCCCCCACTCTCTCTTCATCTCGCCCTATTCAAAGATCCTTTTATTCCTTTCCCCCTTGCGTGTTTAACCAGCTTCCCCCCTGAATACATCTGTTCTATTCACCTCCAGCACTCTGTGTGATACTGAGTTCTCCATTCTCAGCTGGGTGAAGAGGTTTCTCACACTGCTATTGGCGTAATCAGTGACTCGCTTATATTTATAGGCCCTCGTCCTGGTCTTGACCGTAACAACCTCCTTCCTTTCATCATCTTGAAGACCACGATCAGATTGACCCTGTCTTCTCTTTTCTAGAGGGTTGCCGGCTGCTCAGCCTTGGCTGTCGGCACAGGCGCCAGGACAGGTCAATATACACGACAAATCTGCCTTGCACCTGCCCCGGTCTCTGTTGGGCTGGGCACAATATTCCCAGTCTCCAGGAATACTCGTACTGCTTTGGGTGGGTGGGGAGGAAAAGCAGAAAAGGGTGAAGCAGAGCAGTTTGTGTGGAAGTTGAGAACGCAGCAAAGGAGCGACGCAATCCTTTTGCCCCGTCGCTGGGAAAAGGAGGTCGGAGTCTCAGGCTGCTGCAATGTGACCGTTCGTGGAGCCAACGCTGGTCGCACTGCTGAGCTGGACCAGCCCTGGCGCCTAAAGCCCTGTGGGTAGGGCCAAAGGGGCTCGATATAAGAGAGGGACGTCAAATCATTGGTGGGCCAACATGCATTTTAGTCCAGTCCAGGTAAGAGATATCCACCCCAACTCCCACACACGGTGAAGAGGTCGGAGCGTACATCGGCAGTCTGACCGGATTGAAGCAGAGATGTTTGCTAGTTTGTAAAGACTCACAGTTACACGCGCCACCTTCACCAACAGGGCCACTGGATGCTACATGAAGCCCGTGACATTTCCACGGTCACACATTACCTTATCGTTCCGCTCACACAGGAACTTTAACCGCTGTGCTCTTTTGTGCATGAAAACTCCATCAAGGTGACCCGTTTCGACAGAGCGGATTTCGATCGCCTTCTCACCCCAACCCATGATCTGGTTGGAGCAGATGTATGCTGTATAAAGACACAATGTCCAGTTACTTACAGGTGGCGGTCAGCTCCAACAAGGAACACTGGACTGGAAAATGATTATTCACAGGGTCTCGGGCACCTTCCCCCTGTCGGTCAGTCAGTATTCAACAACTACAACAATTTAGATTCGAAGTCTTAGGGGACATGGTGGAGCAGCGGTAATGTCACTGGACGAGTGACCCCCCCCCCCCCGCTAATGCTCTGGGGGACACAGGTTCAAACCCCACCTCGCGCAGCTGATGGAATTTAAATTCAATGAATAAAATCAGGAATTGAAAGCTAGCCTCACTCATGGTGACCACGGAACCATCATCGGTGTTGGAAAAACCCATCTGGTTTCACCAATGTCCCCTTTAGGGAAGGAAATCTGCCGCCCTTACCCCGGTCTGGCCTACATGTGACTCCAAACCAACAGCAACGTGGTCGACAATGGTGGGGCCATTAAAATCAGAGGAGCACAAAAGGCTGACAAATCCCATCCTGACACAATATCGGTATATTGTGCAGTGGGAACACTCATTTCGCTGAACCTTTAGCTACAGATAACAACGACACCTTGGCCAGAGCATTGACATTTCTAAATCCAATGTGAAAATGCCCTCTGCATGTGTTAGAACTAGTCTCGGGTCCATAGAATCCTTCCAGTGCAGGAGGCGGCCGCTCGGCCCATCGACTGTGCACCGACCCTCTGAAAGAGCAGCCCACCCAGGCCCACCCCCCTCAACCTATCCCCGTAACCCCACCCAAACTGCACATCTTTGGGCACGGACGGACTATTTATCACGGCCAATCCGCCTATCCTGCACATCTTTGGACTGTGGGACGAGACCGGAGCAGTCGGAAGAAACTCACGCAGACACGTGAAGACCATGGTCACCCAAGGCTGGGATCGAACCAGGGTCCCTGGCGCTGTGAGGCAGCAGTGCTAACCATTTAAAGAAAAGGATTAATCTTTAAAATGGCAAAAGTTATGAAGCCATTTATAAAGTTTAATTATATACATATTGAAGTGGAAAGGTTGTGGAGGTAACTGCTCTGGAGAGACCATCGTCACTATCAGGCACTGCAAAAATCGAGAAACTGCTCGCAATGCGAGAGCCAAAATGGGGCTTGGAGTGGTGGTGAGAGTGAGGGGGGAGGGGGGGTAAAATTATCAAATATTCCTATGATCCAGCAGCTTCTTGAGGAGTTTGCACCCGAGTGTCCAGTGAGGATCGGCCTGGGTCTGGCCATGATGGCCCTGTGGGGGGAATTGCTGGACACTCACCAAGTCTCACTCAATGACCCTTCTCATCAGCTACCCTCCCTCCCTCTGTGAGAGGTTCAAAGGGCAGTGCACAAGGAAATCACATGATCACACGGTGGGCAACTTACCAACAGAGGTGGGCATCTCACCCCATTGCAACACCACATCCTTGGTGATCCGACCGTAGGTGTTCACATAAACTCCCTCATCTTCGTAGCACAGAAGCATTTCCATTCCGGCAGTATTGGGTAAAATTACAATGGCATGAGGCACTACATGGGTCTGAATCTAGATAGAGGAAGCACAGGTGTCAGAGGTGGAGCACATGGGAACAGCAAGAGGCCTCAGGCCCCTTGCACCACTTGACAACAGCTGATTTCTACCTCAACTCCGTTTAGCCCAGCTTGGATTCATGTCCCTCAAGGCCCATTCCCAATAAAAATCTATCCACCCGGTTTGGAAAACTCCAGCAGTCGCCCAGCCTTTCAAGGAGCCATTCCTAAATTTCCGTACCCGCCGTGTGAAATATTGCTTCAGAATTTCAATTGCTACAGAACCTGTCTCGAATCTGTAACATTTGTCGTCCGATTCTGGATCCTCCATTCGAGGTTTCTCCCGTTCTCTCATTAATATGTTTCTAGTCTACTTCAATCCAAACACCCGGACATGTTGGATTTCTACCCTGGCTAGATCACTGCTCAACCCTCTGGAGTCCAGGAGGCGCAAGGTTAATCTCTGCAATCTATCCTCATAAATCAACGCCCCGGTACATTCACCGCCGGAATCCTGGCCAATAGTCACCCCGCAACAAACATCAAGGCTGATTATCTACTCATGTCGCTGCTTGCGGGACTGTGAAATTGGCCAAGTGCAGGCAATGACTCACATTGCCTTTGCCTGCTCCGACCTGGGCACATCCCCGCAAAGGTGACGGGCCCCCTGAGAGCCGGCACTGCGCCCACGCCAGGAGAGCCGCAGACAGCGACGATGGCCGAGTGCATGTTCCAAACTGCTCGCAATCAACAGCGGAGGATTCCGCGACATCGGTCGTGAAAAAGAATCACTGCCGCTTTTAGAAAGTCCCTGTTCTGGGCTGCGGTTTGAAAATGGAGAATTAAATACAAGCTCCTCAATAACTCACGTGCACTGGGATGTAGATATCATAGGTGTTTCCAGAATCCACGTCGACTGCATGAAAGCCAGTATTAGATCCATATATAACCTTTAACCTCTGACCTTCTTCAACAGTCAAGTCGACCAGTGTTGGTCTGTGAGGCAGGTCTGAAAACGACTGTGAAGAAAATGGGAACAATTGAAATTCTCTCTCCCGCATTCCTTTCAACAACTAATTAATGCTGTCGGGCGCTGCTGACCAAACGTGTTGTGATTTAGTCAAGGGCATTTCTTCAATGAGGATGTTACCATTCGAAAGGTGGGTGGGGGGGGGCAGAGAGAGGAGTCCAAATGATCCCACAGCACTATTTCAGAGCTCTTCATGACAAACATTTCACACCACAGACAGATCAACTGGTCATTTTGTTGTTATTGGGACTTTACACTTGCTCATCACCTTTCCTCCACAAGAATGACGAGACTTTGCAAGTCTTTCTTTGTTGTAAAGCATTGGGAACGTGCTCGATAAATGAAACCTTCCCTTCTTTCTTCACTGATCCCCTCGCCAAGTAAACTGGTCCGGGTGTCACATGGTTTACGCCTCCCCAAGTCCCAAATCGGGTTAATTCTTTCACCATCATCCGATTGGGTTAATGGAATTCTAGAACAGGGGGCCGCCAGTCTGCCCATCCGCCAGTCAGCACTGCACATGCCCATGCTCTTCACTCGCAGCCCTGCGATTGTCTTTCTCCTCCCAGGATTGATCCAATTTGTCATGAGAATGTCACTTTAAGAAATGTTTGGCTGCTCATGTTACGACAGTGAAGAGTGTGGGTGGAGCGGAGCTCTGGTTCTGCTTTTTAGTTTCACTTTGAGAAAAGCTTGGGTGTGTTTGTCCTTTTGGTTTCGTTTGTCAGTGTGTTGGAGCTGAAGCCAGACAAAGCAGCTGTACTGTTGAGCTCTCTGCCATGAAGGACTATCTCTTGATCATTTGGTGAATTCAGAATTATAAATGTTCTCGCTAGTGAATGTAAACCTAATGTGCTTCTGTTTAAAGGTTTGTTAAGTCTTCTGGGTGTTAAAAGGACAGCATACAGGTTACTTAGTGTTGTATTCTTTGGGGGTTGTATTTGAATTGATGGTTGCTGAGATGTTCACTGTTTGTTTTAGAAAGGTTAACTTGAGTTCATACAATAAACATGGTTTTGCTTTGAAAATTACTTTTCCATTTCTGCTGTACCACCCCTGTAGAGTGGGCCGTGTGCTCCCCATACCACAATCTAGTAAAAGTTGTTAGTCAGATGAACTCCATGATACACTTTGGGGTTCTCTAAACCCTGGCCCATAACAAATAGGGGGCTCGAGGGGGATAAAAGTCTATCTATTGGATTGGTTTAGTGAACTTAAAGACAGTGAGGGGTGAGCATATTGTGGTTGCTTTTCAGGTGTGGTAATTTAATTTAATTGGGGAGTGTGTTGTGGACAATGGCTCTTTCAGAAGCTCTGAAGTTTTTGGGTATGGAGACGGTCTCACGCAGTACCTTACGGACAGAGACTAAAAGCAGACTGTTAGATTTGGCAAAAACATTGCAGTTAACATTAGAACATAGAAAAATACAGCACAGAACAGGCCCTTCGGCCCACGATGTTGTGCCGAACTTTTGTCCTAGATTGAGAACAAATTAATATACACCCCATCATTCTACCGCAATCCATGTACCAATCCAATAGCGCTTGATGGTCCCTAATGTTTCCGACTCAACTACTTCCACAGGCAGTGCATTCCATGCCCCCATTACTCTCTGGGTAAAGAACCTACCTCTGACATCCCTCCTATATCTTCCTCCATTCACCTTAAATGTATGTCCCCTTGTAATGGTTTGTTACACCCGGGGAAAAAGTCTCTGACTGTCTACTCTATCTATTCCCCTGATCATCTTATCAACCTCTATCAAGTCGACCCTCATCCTTCTCCGTTCTAATGAGAAAAGGCCTAGCACCCTCAAACTTTCCTCGTAAGACCTACTCTCCATTCCAGGCAACATCCTGGTAAATCTCCTTTGCACCTTTTCCAAAGCTTCCACATCCTTCCTAAAATGAGGCGACCAGAATTGCACACAGTACTCCAAATGTGGCCTTACCAAAGTTTTGTACAGCTGCATCATCACCTCACGGCTCTTAAATTCAATCCCTCTGCTAATGAACGCTCGCACACCATAGGCCTTCTTCACAACTCTATCCACTAGAGTGGCAACTTTCAAAGATCTATGAACATAGACTCCAAGATCGCTCTGCTCCTCCACATTGCCAAGGACCCTACCGTTAACCCTGTATTCCGCACTCATAGTTGTCCTTCCAAAATGGACAACCTCACACTTTTCAGGGTTAAACTCCATCTGCCACTTCTCAGTCCAGCTCTGCATCCTATCGCTGTGTCTTGGCAGCCGATGATAGCCCTCCTCATTATCCACAACTCCACTAATCTTTGTATCGTCTGCAAATTTACTGACCCACCCTTCAACTCCCTCATCCAAGTCATTAATGAACATCACAAACAGCAGAGGACCCAGAACTGATCCCTGCGGTACGCCACTGGTAACTGGGCTCCAGGCTGATTATTTGCCATCCACCACCACTCTCCGACTTCTATCGGTTAGCCAGTTTGTTATCCAACTGGCCAAATTTCCCACTATCCCATGCCTCCTTACTTTCTGCATAAGCCTACCATGGGGAACCCTATCAAATGCCTTACTAAAATCCATGTACACCACATCCACTGCTTTACCTTCATCCACATGGTTGGTCACCTCCTCAAAGAATTCAATAAGACTTGTGAGGCAAGATCTACCCCTCACAAAGAGTGTTGACTATCCCAAATCAAGCAGTGACTTTCCAGTTGCTCAAAAATCCTATCCCTCAGTACCCTTTCCATTAGTTTGCCTGCCACTGAAGTAAGACTAACTGGCCTGTAATTCCCAGGGTTATCCTTATTCCCTTTTTTGAACAGGGGCACGACATTCGCCACTCTCCAATCCCCTGGTACCACCCCTGTTGACAGTGAGGACGAAAAGATCATTGCCAACGGCTCTGCAATTTCATCTCTTGCTTCCCATAGAATCCTTGGATACATTCCGTCAGGCCCGGGGGACTTGTCTATCCTCAAGTTTTTCAAAATGCCCAAGACATCTTCCTTCCTAACAAGTATTTCCTCGAGCTTACCAATCTGTTTCACACTGTCCTCTCCAACAATATGGCCCCTCTCATTTGTAAATACTGACGAAAAGTACTCGTTCAAGACCTCTCCTATCTCTTCAGACTCAATACACAATCTCCCGCTACTGTCCTTGATCGGACCTACCCTCGCTCTAGTCATTCTCATATTTCTCACATATGTGTAAAAGGCCTTGGGGTTTTCCTTGATCCTACCCACCAAAGATTGTTCATGCCCTCTCTTAGCTCTCCTAATCCCTTTCTTCAGTTCCCTCCTGGCTATCTTGTATCCCTCCAATGCCCTGTCTGAACCTTGTTTCCTCAGCCTTACATAAGTATCCTTCTTCCTCTTAACAAGACATTCAACCTCTCTTGTGAACCATGGTTCCCTCACTCGACCATCTCTTCCCTGCCTGACAGGGACATACATATCAAGGACACGTAGTACCTGTTCCTTGAATAAGTTCCACATTTCACTTGTGTCCCTCCCTGACAGTCTATGTTCCCAACTTATGCACTTCAATTCTTGTCTGACAGCATCGTATTTACCCTTCCCCCAATTGTTATCCTTGCCCTGTTGCACGCACCTATCCCTCTCCATTACTAAAGTGAAAGTCACAGAATTGTGGTCACTATCTCCAAAATGCTCCCCCACTAACAAATCTATCACTTGCCCTGGTTCATTACCAAGTACCAAATCCAATATGACCTCCCCTCTGGTCGGACAATCTACATACTGTGTTAGAAAAGCTTCCTGGACACACTGCACAAACACCACCCCATCCAAACTATTTGATCTAAAGAGTTTCCACTCAATATTTGGGAAGTTGAAGTCACCCATGACAACGACCCTGTGACTTCTGCACCTTTCCAAAATCTGTTCCTCCACATCTCTGCTGCTATTGGGGGGCCTATAGAAAACTCCCAACAAGGTGACTGCTCCTTTCCTATTTCTGACTTCAACCCATACTACCTCAGTAGGCAGATCCTCCTCGAACTGCCTTTCTGCAGCTGTTATACTATCTCTAATTAACAATGCCATCCCCCCCACCACCACCTCTTTTACCACCCTCCCTAACTCTATTGAAACATCTATAACCAGGAACCACCAACAACCATTTCTGCCCCTCTTCTATCCAAGTTTCCGTGATGGCCACCACATCGTAGCCCCAAGTACCGATCCATGCCTTAAGTTCACCCACCTTATTCCTGATGCTTCTTGCGTTGAAGTGAAGGGGCATAGGTTTAAGGTGAGAGGGGCAAAGTTTAGAGTAGATGTACGAGGCAAGTTTTTTACGCAGAGGGTAGTGGGTGCCTGGAACTCACTACCGGAGGAGGTAGTGGAAGCAGGGACGATAGGGACATTTAAGGGGCATCTTGACAAATATATGAATAGGATGGGAATAGAAGGATACGGACCCAGGAAGTGTAGAAGATTGTAGTTTAGTCAGGCAGTATGGTCGGCACGGGCTTGGAGGGCCGAAGGGCCTGTTCCTGTGCTGTACATTTCTTTGTTCTTTGTTTTGTTTATACACACTTCAACCCATCTCCATGCCTGCAAGAACTCTCCTTTGTCAGTGTTCCCTTTCCCACTGCCTCACTACACGCTTTGACATCCTGAACATCGGCTACCTTAGTTGCTGGACGACAAATCCGGTTCCCATTCCCCTACCAAATTAGTTTAAACCTTCCCGAAGAGTACTAGAAAACCGCCCTCCCAGGATATTGGGGCCTCTCTGGTTCGGATGCAACCCGTCCTGCTTGTACAGGTCCCACCTTCCCCAGAATGCGCTCCAATTATCCAAATACCTGACAAAATGCAAAAAGATGTGATAATTATGGCAGTGGTTCAGCATTTACAGTTGCCGGAGATACAGTCTGACTCATTATAAATGGCAAAGATCCAGTTGCAGATTAGGCAACTTGAACATGAAAAAGAATTAAAGCAGCTTGAATATGCAATGAGAGAAAAAGAGTGAGGGAGATACAGATCGGGGAAAAAGAAAAGGCGAGAGAAGAAAGAAACAAAGAAAGAACAGCCCTAGCAGAACAAAAAGAGATCGAGAGGAAAGGGAAAAAGAGAGAGTTTGAACTTCAGAAAATGGCTATGAAACATGACAGTCAGTTAAAATTGTCAGACGTAAAGGGAAACGTACAGTTGGATGATAATGATGAGGAAAGTGTGAAAGAGCGTCATAGTCGAAGGCTTGGTGGGGATCTATTTAAATATGTCCAAGCATTGCCAAGGTTTGACGAGGAGGTGGTGGAAGCCTTTTTCATTTCATTTGGGAAGGTAGCTAAACAAATGAAATGGCCACAGGACATGTGGGTATTAGTGATTCAAACAAAGCTGATAGGTAGGGCTAGTGAAGTGTTTGCATCACTACCGGAGGAGGTATCTGGGACGTACGAGGTGAAAAAAATCCATCTTAGGTGCATATGAACTAGCGACTGAAGCCTACAGACAAAGGTTTAGAAATTTAAGGAAATAATTTGGTCAAACATATATGGAGTTTGAAAGGCTCAAACAAAGTAATTTTGATGGGTGGATCAGGGCTTTGAAAATAGACCAAATGTATGAAGGTCTCAGAGAAATTATACTTTTGGAGGAGTTTAAAAATTCAATTCCTGACGTAGTGAAAACTCATGTGGAAGAGCAGAGGGTTAAAACTGTGAGATTAGCAGCGGAAATGGCAGATGATTATGAATTAGTAAATCAAAGCTTGGTTTCCGACATCAGTTTCAGCCGGTGCGGGATATAAACTGGGGACATGAGAAATACTCAAGTGGTAAAGGTAAAGGTGATCTGATGGGAGACAATAAAGAGAGCGCACCTCAGATTTAAAAAGAAATCCAGGAGGGTGGAAAAGAAATGAAAAGTTTCAAATGTTTTCACTGTAATAAACTAGGCCATGTAAAGTCACAGTGTTGGTGGTTGAAGAAAAGCACTGGGAAGGCTGATGTGGTAAAACAGGATAAGACAGTGGGGTTTGTTAAAGTGGTAAAGGAAAGCCCAAGGGAAGCGAAGGAGGTGCAAATAATCGTATAGCCTGATCAAGAGGTGATTGATAAGAAGGTGCCAGATCTCTTTAAAGAATTTACTTGTGTGGGTAAAGTTTACTCATGTGTATCAGGAGGAGTAGGTAAAGAGGTCACAATTTTTAAGAGATACGGGAGCTACTCACTCTTTAATGGCAAGAGATGAGGAGTTATGTAGTTTGGGAAGAATATTGCCAGAAAAGGTGGTGATATGTGAAATTCAGGTTGAGAGGAGTAGTGTTCCATTATATAAGATATGGTTGGAAAGTCCAGTGAAGAGTGAAGTGGTAGTAGGAGTAATAGAGAAACTACCTTGTCCAGGAATACAGCTTATCTTGGGTAATGATACAGCTGGATCGCAGGTGGGAGTGATGCCTACTGTGGTTGATAAGCCTGTGCAAAATCAGACAAATGAAGTGTTGAAGGACGAATATCTTGGGATTTTTCCGGATTGTGTAGTAACAAGGTCGCAAAGTCACAGGTTAAGACAAGAGGAGAAATCAAAGAATGAAGATGAAGTGGAAGTGCAATTATCAGAAACGATTTTTGATCAGATGGTTGAAAAAGAACAAGAACAGGTAGAGGATGAGGTGGATATTTTTAGTGCAGGAAAATTGGCGGAGTTACAACAGAAAGATATAAAAATAAAACAGATGTATCAGAAAGCATATACGGAAGAGGAATCGGAGTGTATACCAGAGTGTTATTACCGTAAAAATAATGTCTTGATGAGAAAATGGAGACCTGTACATATGCAGGCGGATGAAAAGTGGGCAAAAGTTCATCAAGTAGTATTGCCGGTAGGGTATAGAAAGGAGGTGTTGAGAGTTGCACATGAGATACCAGTGGGAGGTCATTTGGGAATCAGGAAAACTCAAGCTAAAATCCAAAAACATTTTTATTGGCCTGGACTACATAAAGATGTAGTTAAATTTTGTCAATCATGTCACACATGTCAAATGATCGGGAAACCTCAAGCAGTGATAAAACCGGCGCCCTTAATACCAATTCCAGCATTTGAGGAACCTTTTACAAGGGTCCTAATTGATTGCGTAGGACGCTTCCTAAAACGAAAAGTGGGAATCAATATCTTTTGACTATAATGGATGTGTCTACTAGGTTTCCAGAGGCCATTCCAGTACGTAATATTACAGCTAAAAAGATTGTGGAGGAATTACTTAAATTCTTTACGAGATATGGACTACCCACAGAAATACAATTGGATCAAGGATCAAATTTTACCTTGAGGTTATTCAAAGAAGTAATGGATAGCTTAGGAATAAAACAATTTAAATCAACTGCGCACCATCCAGATTCGCTGGGAGTGTTAGAAAGGTGGCATCAGACATTAAATACAATGTTGAGGGCTTATTGTCATGATTATCCAGAGGATTGGGATAAAGGAATTCCATTCGTTCTAATGAGTCAACCAAATTTAGTCCTTTTGAACTAATTTTTGGTCATGAGGTAAGAGGACCACTTAAATTGATTAAGGAAAAAGTGAATGAGAAATCGGAAATTACATTATTGGATTAAGTGTGAAATTTTGGGGAACGATTAAATAGAGTAGGTGAATTGGCTAGACAGCATTTAAAAGTTGCACAAAATGTGGTGAAACGGGTAGCGGACAAGAAATCCAAAGTTTGTAGTTTTGCCTGGGATAAAGTTTTCGTATTGTTACCATGGTAGGCGAACCTTTAAAAGCAAGGTTTTATGGACCTTATCAGAATGAAAGGAAATTAAATGAGGTGAATTGTGCGGTAAAAACACCAGACCGAGTGTGTCATAGAACAAAGAACATGGAACAATACAGCACAGTACAGGCCCTTCGGCCCACGATGTTGCACCGAAACAAAAGCCATCTAACCTACACTATGCCATTATCATCCATATGTTTATCCAATAAACTTTTAAATGCCCTCAATGTTGGCGAGTTCACTACTGTAGCAGGTAGGGCATTCCACGGCCTCACTACTCTTTGCGTAAAGAACCTACCTCTGACCTCTGTCCTATATCTATTACCCCTCAGTTTAAAGCTATGTCCCCTCGTGCCAGCCATTTCCATCCGCGGGAGAAGGCTCTCACTGTCCACCCTATCCAACCCCCTGATCATTTTGTATGCCTCTATTAAGTCTCCTCTTAACCTTCTTCTCTCCAACGAAAACAACCTCAAGTCCATCAGCCTTTCCTCATAAGATTTTCCCTCCATACCAGGCAACATCCTGGTAAATCTCCTCTGCACCCGCTCCAAAGCCTCCACGTCCTTCCTATAATGCGGTGACCAGAACTGTACGCAATACTCCAAATGCGGCCGTACCAGAGTTCTGTACAGCTGCAACATGACCTCCCGACTCCGGAACTCAATCCCTCTACCAATAAAGGCCAACACTCCATAGGCCTTCTTCACAACCCTATCAACCTGGGTGGCAACTTTCAGGGATCTATGTACATGGACACCTAGATCCCTCTGCTCATCCACACTTCCAAGAACTTTACCATTAGCCAAATATTCCGCATTCCTGTTATTCCTTTCAAAGTGAATCACCTCACACTTCTCTACATTAAACTCCATTTGCCACCTCTCAGCCCAGCTCTGCAGCTTATCTATATCCCTCTGTAACCTGCTAGATCCTTCCACACTATCAACAACACCACCGACTTTAGTATCGTCTGTAAATTTACTCACCCACCCTTCTGCGCCTTCCTCTAGGTCATTGATAAAAATGACAAACAGCAACGGCCCCAGAACAGATCCTTGTGGTACTCCACTTGTGACTGTACTCCATTCTGAACATTTCCCATCAACCACCACCCTCTGTTTTCTTTCAGCTAGCCAATTTCTGATCCACATCTCTAAATCACCCTCAATCCCCAGCCTCCGTATTTTCTGCATACTCTTCATACTCATGTGAGTATGCTTAAAAGGGAAGGAGAGAAAAAGGAGGCTTTAATGATTCTAACTCAAAGTGACTAACCAAATCCAGATGACTTGTGAATTTGACATACCTCAAATTAAATTGGAAAATGAGGATGTTCTTAAAAATTGGGATAAATTGTTGAGTTACCTTCCAGAGGAAAAACGAACTGACCTGAAAGAGTTATTGATATCACATGGGCAGGTTTGTGGAGATAAATTGGGAAGTACTAAAATGGCCATACATGATGTAGATGTGAGAAATGCTGTTCCAATCAAACAATATCGATACAGACTTAACTCTTTAAAATTGGCACAAGTTAACAAAGAGATTGAGAGTATGCTTAAAAATGGCATAATTGAAGTGGGTTGCCGCCAATGGAGCTCACCCATAGTGATGGTACCAAAACCAGACGGTACCCAACGGTTGTGTGTGGACTATAGAATTTCATAGAATTTACAGTGCAGGAGGAGGCCATTCAGCCCATCGAGTCTGCACCGGCTCTTGGAAAGAGCACCTACCCAAGGTCAACACCTCCACCCTATCCCCATAACCCAGTAACCCCACCCAACACTAAGGGCAATTTTGGACACTAAGGGCAATTTATCACGGCCAATCCACCCTAACCTGCACATCTTTGGACCGTGGGAGGAAACTGGTGCACCCGGAGGAAACCCACGCACACACGGGGAGGATGTGCAGACTCCGCACAGACAGTGACCCAAGCCGGAATCGAACCTGGGACCCTGCAGCTGTGAAGCAATTGTGCTATCCACAATGCTACCGTGCTGCTTAATATAGAAAGGTTAATGCAGCTACAAGAACGGACTCTTATCCTATCCCATGTTTGGAGGATTGCATTGAGAAAGTGGGACAATCAGCTTTTATTTCCAAATTGGATTTACTTAAAGATTACTGGCAAGTACCTTCATCTGAAAGGGCGAAGGAGATTTCAGCTTTTGTGACTCCAGATGGTATATACCAGTTCAAAGTTATGCCATTTGGCATGAAAAACGTCCTAGCCACATTTCAACGGTTAACTAATACAGTCGTTTCAGGATTACCCAATTGTGCGGTACACATCAACGATCTGATCATTTTCAGCCCGACACGGAAAGAACAGTTAAAACATCTGATGGAGTCATTCGATCGACTTCAGGAGGCGGGTTTGGTGATAAACCTAGCCAAAAGCGAATTTGGAAAAGCCCGAATCATTTTCCTTGAGGAGTTTCCGACACCCTCGAAACAAAGGGAAATAATGCGATTTCTTGGCATGAGTGGATCTAATCGAACATTTGTGCAAATGTTTTGTAGAGCGATTGCTCCACTGATGGACTTGCTGAGGAAACGGACAGCGGACTTTCGACAGGCATTTGACTGCCTGAAAGCTGTGATAACCAATGCTCCTGTGTTGGAGAATTGCAAGGGGCTCTGTGATCAGACTGAACTAAAGTATCTGACTTTAAAGAGAATTGCCGAGGCGTAGTGAAATGGACGGATTGTGCAGAGACCTTCTTGTTCAACGACACTGTCAATCGAGGAGTTTCAGTTGGAGGAAGAACAAAAAAAAATGGACTATGTTATTATACCTGTTTGCGTGTGTTTTTTTGAAGCGGTGAAGTGTATTTATTGTGTGCATTTCTTAAAGGATGGTGAAAAGGTGAAAAATGAAAACATCTTGAAGTTGATGTTTTTTTTTTTCTTTTCTTGGGGGGAGGTGTCATGAAAATGTCGCTTTAAGAAATGTTTGGCTGCTCATGTTACTGCAGTGATGTCAGAGTGTGGGTGGAGCTGAGCTCTGGTTCTGCTTTTTAGTTTCACTTTGAGAAAAGCTTGGGTGTGTCTGTCGTTTTGGTTTCTTTTTTCAGTGTGTTGGAGCTGAAGCCCGACAAAGCAGTTGTACTGCTGAGCTCTCTGCCATGAAGGACTATATCGGCCGTTCTCTCTTTTTGAACAAGGGAGTCACATTGTCTGTTTTCCAATCTTCCGGTAACCTCCCGGAATTTAGCTAGTTACGAAATATTTCAACCAATGGGGCACTATCTCTGCAGTCACTTCCACTAAAACTCGAGCGTGCAGTTCATTGGGCCCTGGTGACTTGCCCGCCTTTAGCCCCTCGAGTTTCTATCCCTTGTGATTGGCATTTTTTGTAAGTTCTACCATGTTATTTGAAATCGGCCCATCTAACATCCTAGGGAAGGTCGTTATGGGGTCATCGTCAACACAAACTTTACCTTAAATGCCATAAACTTGTGGTAAGGCTTCGGGGCCCAGGCATAGACCTCAACGGAGTTCTTCAGAGCAATAACCAGGAATTTGATCCTTTCGTATTTGACTGTGGATTAAACAGCACAATGCAAAGGTTATTCCAATTGCCTTCCATCACATTCCTCAGAGGTGAAACCTGATCCCGTGTGGCCAGGAATAGCCTGGATTCTGAATTAGTCTGGCCTTTGAGTAGGCCCATCGCTCTCTCCTGGGATAGCTGGGAAACGGGATGGATCCAGACCATTCCCTAAAGGACAGCAGAGCACGACTTCCGGGTGCGGCGATGACCAGCTAAGTCGCACGTTTCGGCAGCTCCCGGTGGAACGGACTTTTGGGCTCTTAATAAGAGCCCCAACGGCAATTTTAACGGCTAAAAGCACTGTGCGGTAAACCAGAAGGGAATCCCCCCTGGATACGGATTGAAAAAGGAGAGGAAAGTGGCCAGATTGCAGTGGATCCTTTGGAGCAGCGGCAAGGAAGGCAAGCAAGAACCAAGATGGCGTCGGAAGGTGGCAGTTTAACATGGGGCCCTGAACAACAAGAGTTTTTGAAATGTTGCGTGGAAGAACTTAAAAAGGAGATGAAGAAGGAGCTGTTGGCCCCGATCTTACAGGCGATCGAAGGGCTAAAGGATGAGCAAAAGGCCCAGGAGCGGGAGCTTCGGGGCGTGAAGGCAAAGGCTGCCGAGAACGAGGACGATATAAAGGGCCTGGTGGTGAAGACGGAAATGCATGAGGCACACCATAAACGATGTGTGGAAAGACTGGAAGTGGAAAGACTGGAGGTGCCGGAGAATAACGCGAGGAGGAATAATTTAAGGATTCTTGGTCTTCCTGAAGGTGCAGAAGGAGCGGACGTCGGGGCATATGTGAGCACGATGCTGCGCTCGTTAATGGGAGCGGAGGCCCCGGCGGGTCCGCTGGAGGTGGATGGAGCATACCGAGTGATGGCGCGAGGACCGAGTGCAGGAGAAATTCCTAGAGCCATAGTGGTGAGATTCCTCCGTTTTAAGGACAGGGAGATGGTCCTTAGATGGGCAAAGAAAACTTGGAGCAGTAGGTGGGAGAACGCGGTGATCCGCGTATATCAATACTGGAGTGCGGAGGTGGCGAGAAGGAGGGCAAGCTTTAATCGGGCCAAGGCGGTGCTTCACAAAAAGAAGATAACATTTGGAATGCTGCAACCGACAAGACTGTGGGTCACATATCAAGGGAGGCACCACTACTTTGAGACGGCGGATGAGGCGTGGACTTTTATTGTGGAAGAAAAATTGGAATAAGCGGGTTATTAAAAAAAAGAACGTTTGAAACAAAGTGGTGGGGCGAGTATGGGGGGCGAAGAGGGGGAAAAAAGGGGGGGAAAGATGAGTTTTGTTATTATTAATCCTGCGATGTGGTAACTTTTCTCTCTTCCACAGGTGGTGGAGGAGGGAGGAAGGGAGGTGGAGGAGATGGGGCGTTGGCCATGGGGGGCGGGGCCAAAAGGGAAGCGCGGGCTTTGTTCCCGCGCTATGATAATCACAGCGGGAATAGGGAAGCAGGAAGGAGGGGGCGTTGTACGGTGCGAGCCGAGGTCACGGGGCGAAGCCGAGGTCGGCCAGAGTTTGCTGACTTCTGGGAGCAACATGGGGGGTGTAACTACGCTAGTGGGGGATCTAGCAGGGGGGGGGGGGGTGGGAGGGGGGAGTTACTGGGTTGCTGCTGCTGGGGAGAGGGGGGAGCCGGAATGGGGTGGGGTGGGCGGGGGGGCACCACCTGGGGGGGGGACACAGCTGCGTGGGAACCGGGTGAGGAGCTGGAAAAAGGGGATGGCTAATCGACAAGGGGGGGGTAAAAAGCCCCCCAACCCGGTTGGTCACGTGGAATGTGAGAGGGCTGAACGGGCCGATAAAGAGGGCACGAGTACTCGCACACCTTAAGAAGCTTAAGGCAGACGTGTTTATGTTACAGGAGACGCACTTGAAACTTATAGACCAGGTTAGACTACGCAAAGGATGGGTGGGGCAGGTGTTTCATTCGGGGCTAGATGCGAAAAACAGGGGGGTGGCTATACTAGTGGGAAAGCGGGTAATGTTTGAGGCAAAGACCATAGTGGCGGATAGCGGGGGCAGATACGTGATGGTGAGTGGCAAATTACAGGGGGAAGCGGTGGTCTTGGTAAACGTATATGCCCCGAACTGGGATGATGCCAATTTTATGAGGCGCATGCTAGGACGCATCCCGGACCTAGAGGTGGGAAAGTTGGTAATGGGGGGAGATTTTAATACGGTGCTGGAACCAGGGCTGGACAGGTCGAGGTCCAGGACTGGAAGGAGGCCGGCTGCAGCCAAGGTGCTTAAAGATTTTATGGAGCAGATGGGAGGAGGAGACCCGTGGAGATTTAGCAGACCTAGGAGTAAGGAGTTTTCGTTTTTCTCCTATGTCCACAAAGTCTATTCGCGAATAGACTTTTTTGTTTTGGGAAGGGCGTTGATCCCGAAGGTGAGGGGGACGGAGTATACGGCTATAGCCATTTCGGATCACGCTCCACATTGGGTAGACTTGGAGATAGGGGAGGAAACAGAAGGGCGTCCACCCTGGAGAATGGACATGGGACTAATGGCAGATGAGGGGGGGGGGTGTCTAAGGGTGAGGGGGTGCATTGAAAAATACTTGGAACTCAATGATAACGGGGAGGTCCAGGTGGGAGTGGTCTGGGAGGCGCTGAAGGCAGTGGTTAGAGGGGAGCTGATATCAATAAGGGCACATAAAGGAAAGCAGGAGAGTAGGGAACGGGAGCGGTTGCGGCAAGAACTTCTGAGGGTGGACAGGCAATATGCGGAGGCACCGGAGGAGGGACTGTACAGGGAAAGGCAAAGGTTACACGTAGAATTTGAGTTGCTGACAACGGGTACTGCAGAGGCACAGTGGAGGAAGGCACAGGGTGTACAGTATGAGTATGGGGAGAAGGCGAGCAGGTTGCTGGCCCATCAATTGAGGAAAAGGGGAGCAGCGAGGGAAATAGGGGGAGTGAGGGATGAGGAAGGAGAGATGGAGCGGGGAGCGGAGAGAGTGAATGGAGTGTTCAAGGCATTCTATAAAAGATTATACGAAGCTCAGCCCCCGGATGGGAAGGAGAGAATGATGTGCTTTCTGGACCGGCTGGAATTTCCTAAGGTGGAGGAGCAGGAGAGGGTGGGACTGGGAGCACAGATCGAAATGGAGGAAGTAGTGAAAGGAATTAGGAGTATGCAGGCGGGGAAGGCTCCGGGACCGGGTAGATTTCCAGTTGAATTTTATAGGAAATATGTGGACTTGCTTGCCCCGCTACTGATGAGAACCTTTAATGAGGCGAAGGAAAGGGGACAGCTGCCCCCGACTATGTCAGAGGCAACGATATAGCTTCTCCTAAAGAAGGAAAAAGACCCGCTGCAATGCGGGTCCTATAGACCTAATTCCCTCCTAAACGTAGACGCTAAGATTCTGGTCAAGGTAATGGCAATGAGGATAGAGGATTGTGTCCCGGGGGTGGTCCCATGAGGACCAAACTGGGTTTGTGAAGGGGAGACAGCTGAATACGAATATACGGAGGCTGCTAGGGGTAATGATGATGCCCCCACCAGAGGAGGAAGCGGAGATAGTGGTGGCGATGGATGCCGAAAAAGCATTTGATAGAGAGGAGTGGGATTATTTGTGGGAGGTGTTGAGGAGATTTAGCTTTGGAGATGAGTATATTAGATGGGTACAGCTGCTGTTTCGGGCCCCGATAGCGAGCGTGGTCACGAATGGACGGGGGTCTGCGTATTTTCGGCTCCATAGAGGGACGAGGCAGGGATGTCCTCTGTCCCCATTATTGTTTGCACTGGCGATTGAGCCCCTGGCAATAGCATTGAGGGGTTCCAGGAAGTGGAGGGGAGTACTCAGGGGAGGAGAAGAACACCGGGTATCTCTTTACGCGGACGATTTATTGGTGTATGTGGCAGACCCGGCGGAGGGGATGCCAGAGATAATGCGGATACTTGGGGAGTTTGGAGAATTTTCAGGATATAAACTGAACATGGGGAAAAGTGAGTTGTTTGTGGTGCATCCAGGGGGGCAGAGCAGAGAAATAGAGGACTTACCGCTGAGGAAGGTAACAAGGGACTTTCGCTACTTGGGGATCCAGATAGCCAAGAATTGGGGTACATTGCATAGGTTAAATTTAACGTGGTTGGTGGAACAGATGGAGGAGGACTTCAAGAGATGGGGCATGGTATCCCTGTCACTGGCAGGGAGGGTGCAGGCGGTTAAAATGGTGGTCCTCCCGAGATTCCTCTTTGTGTTTCAGTGCCTCCCGGTGGTGATCACGAAGGCTTTTTTCAAAAGGATTGAGAAGAGTATCATGAGTTGTGTGTGGGCCGGGAAGACCCCGAGAGTGAGGAAGGGATTTTTGCAGCGTAGTAGGGATAGGGGGGGGGCTGGCACTACCGAGCCTGAGTGAGTACTACTGGGCCGCCAATGTTTCAATGGTGTGTAATTGGATGGGAGAAGGGGAGGGAGCGGCGTGGAAGAGATTGGAGAAGGCGTCCTGCAAGGGGACTTGCCTACAAGCCATGGTGACGGCGCCGTTGCCGTTCTCACCGAAGAAATACACCACAAGCCCGGTGGTGGTGGCGACTTTGAAAATTTGGGGACAGTGGAGACGGCATAGGGGAAAGACAGGAGCCTCGGTGTGGTCCCCGATAAGAAATAACCATAGGTTTGCTCCGGGGAGAATGGATGGGGGATTTGGAACATGGCAAAGAGCAGGAATAACACAATTGAGAGATGTTTGTAGATGGGACGTTTGCAAGTCTGGGAGCACTGACCGAAAAATATGGGTTGCCCCAAGGGAATGCATTCCGGTATATGCAACTGAGGGCTTTTGCGAGGCAACAGGTGAGGGAATTCCCACAGCTCCCGACGCAGGAGGTGCAGGACAGAGTGATCTCAAAGACATGGGTGGGGGACGGTAAGGTGTCAGACATATATAGGGAAATGAGAGACGAGGGGGAGATTATGGTAGATGAGCTGAAAGGGAAATGGGAAGAAGAGCTGGGGGAGGAGATTGAGGAGGGGCTGTGGGCTGATGCCCTAAGTAGGGTAAACTCATCGTCCTCGTGTGCCAGGCTAAGCCTGATACAATTTAAGGTGTTACACAGGGCGCATATGACTGGAGCACGGCTCAGTAAATTTTTGGGGGGAGAGGATAGGTGTGCGAGATGCTCGAAAAGCCCAGCGAATCACACCCACATGTTCTGGTCATGTCCGGCACTACAGGGGTTTTGGACGGGGGTGACAAAGGTGCTTTCGAAAGTAGTGGGGGTCCAGGTCGAACCAAGCGGGGGGTTGGCTATATTTGGGGTTGCAGAAGAGCCGGGAGTGCAGGAGGCGAGAGAGGCCGATGTTTTGGCCTTTGCGTCCCTAGTAGCCCGGCGCAGGATACTGTTGATGTGGAAGGAAGCCAAGCCCCCGGGGGTGGAGACCTGGATAAATGACATGGCAGGGTTTATAAAGCTGGAACGGATTAAGTTCGTCCTAAGGGGATCGGCTCAAGGGTTCACCAGGCGATGGCAACCGTTTGTCGAATACCTCATAGAAAGATAGAGGGAATGGAAAAGAAGAAGACAGCAGCAGCAGCCCGGGGGGGGGGGGGGGGGGGGGGAGGAACCAGAAGGATTCTCAGGGATGTTAATATATAAGTATAATATATATAGGTTGTTGTTATAGATAATTGTATATTGGACTGTTAAAACGTATTTTTGGAGAGTATTTATCTGGGACAAGGCAGTTGCCATTTAGTTTTGTTTTTGTTTATATATTATTTATTTCTTGTTTATAAAACTGGCCATTGTTATTTATACTGTGATATTACTGTGTAAAGGATACACAATGTACTGTGATGGTTGGCCAAAAATTTTCAATAAAATATATATTTTAAAAAAAAGGACAGCAGAGCACATTTTACATTTTGGAAAGGAATTCTTTACACCGCACATGGCCGAACAGGTTAATGGGCTGACACTCAAAACAGTGGTGAGAGAAACAGAGTAGAATTTTCCGGGTCACGGACCTGACAAGGGAACAGGTCCGGAGTAAGTGTCAACACAGCGCCCGTCGATGACTGCTCTCCCAATAGCAGTGAGGCCCAGGGCGGTTCCCAAAACTACCTGGAATACCGGAGATTTCAGAGGCAATGACAGAGCAGGTGGGCAAAAGGCCTCTTTCTGTGCGCTGAACTTCTGCTGCAGAGGTACTTTGTGTCACTCAGGAAGGACATTGAGAGAGAGGGAGAGAAATTGAGATAGAGAGCTCGTGAGAGAGACAGCGAGAATGTTTGGTTCATTGTATAAGGGGCTGTTGCCAGCCTTTACTTGTCAAGAGAGTGGAAGAGACAAAGATATATTCACCCAGCTTATCAAGCCCTGAAAGTTAGGATTGGGAATGGGGGGGGGCTTACTATGCTCCCTGCTCTTCCATCGCACATATGTAGTGGCAGAAAGTGGACGGGGGGGGGGGGGCGGGGAAGCAGCAGAAATTGGAGGGGGAGGGGAAGTAGCATGAATTGGAGGGGAGGGGGGGGGGGGCAGGTGGGGGCGGGGGGGGGGGGGGAGAAGAGGGTAAACCAAAAGCGAAAACGGATCCCGTGTTTGATTGATGCAGGATTTGCCCATTACAGCCGCAGTGAGTTCGCTCTAATTGGTTGAGGTTCGAGGGACAAATTAGCCAGGGAGCCTGTCTCGTTACTACAGCTGGCTGTGTTCAAGAAGAAAATAGTCACAGTTCCACTTTCGATCTGTGTGCCTGTGGGGGTGAGATCAAGCTTGAATATGTTATTGAGCCAATATCTCATTGACACTCGCAGTGGAGCCTCACACAAGAACAATAGTCGTTGGAGTGAAGTGCAGATTGTGCAATAAGGCCGCCCACCAGGAGGCCCCAAACAACTTCACATATCTAAGCTCCACAACCACCAACAATCTGTCACTTGGTATTGAAATCCGACACAAGCTTCGTAGAAGCTGCCACTTTAAATATCTCCGTAACAAGGACACCCGCTTGCGAGATATGAAGATGGCGGATACTGACAATGTCAGCTGACAGGCAGTCCCTATCTGCTGCGCTCTCTGGAGGCTGGCAAGGTTTAGAGGAGATGTGCAAGGAAAGTTTTTTTATACAGAGGGCAGTGGGCACCTGGAACTCGCTGCTGGAGGAGGCGGTGGAAGCAGGTACAATAGTGACGTTTAAGGGGCGTCTCGACGAAGACATGAAGAGGATGGGAATAGAAGGATACGGATCCCAGATGTAGAAGATTTTGGATTTGACGGGCAGTATGGTCGCGAAGGCTTGGAGGGCCGAAGGGCCTGTTCCTATGCTGTACTGTTCATTGTTCTGAGCCACACCCGGCCACACATCAAACAGAACAAACTTCACGAGATGGAAGACTGCCACAGTTAGGTCCACATAAGAAGCAACTACATCGCTTGCAGTACCTCATTCCGAGTACATTTTGAGGGCCAGTGCTTTTGCCTTCACACCCTTATCGAGTAAACGATTCGTGAAATCGAACAAAGTTCATTAGATCGTGTTTTTTTCTATGTCTTTGTGACTCAATGTTTTGTCTAAGCTTTGAACTAATAATGAGTGTATTTGACAAGGACTCAGTGCCCCTCAGAGTTTTAATCACCGCTTCTCGCCAATACAAATCTGTCAACATAGCAGGGGCACCATCTGCTGCAGGTCTGACTGCCCAGGTAACCAAGGTCACACTGGGGCTTTTATTAAAAGCAATGTTTAAATTTGTAGCTGGTACTTCCCACCTGGAACGCCTGACTGCCAGAGCCAGGTTCGGTGAGCAACAATCAAATGCCGGGCAGCAGGATCGTCGAGAGAGGGATTGGTGCGGCCACATCTTACTCTGCAGCCATTACTTACCCACTTTATAGTGCACACAGCCCTCCATGTCTCCCACTGTGGTCCAGCCCTGTTTCTTCTCCACTTCCGGGTCATTGTGCAAAATCTTATTGCGTAGCCAGGACAGGTAATACACACGCAGCTTGTTCCGTTTACCTAAGTATGATCATTGAAACAAAACTTAGCAAGTTTGCTCATAAAACACGGCCAATTGTTCTCACTGGAACGAAGGAGGTTGAGGGGAGACCTGATAGAGGTATACAAAATTATGAGGGGCATAGACAGAGTGGATAGTCAGAGGCTTTTCCCCAGGGTAGAGGGGTCAATTACTAAGGGGCATAGGTTTAAGGTGAGAGGGGCAAGGTTTAGAGTAGATGTACGAGGCAAGTTTTTTACGCAGAGGGTAGTGGGTGCCAGGAACTCGCTACCGGAGGAGGTGGTGGAAGCAGGGACGGTAGTGACATTTAAGGGGCATCTTGACAAATACATGAATAGGATGGGAACAGAAGGATACGGACCCAGGAAGTGTAGAAGATTGTAGTTTAGTCGGGCAGCATGGTCGGCACGGGCTTGGAGGGCCGAAGGGCCTGTTCCTGTGCTGTACATTTCTTTGTTCTTTGTTTGTTCTTTGTTCAATTCCTCTTAAAGGCAAGGAAAAAGGATCATTCCCTCCCCGCTCTCGACACCTAAGTGGGGATCCTCTAACCGGGAGGATAAAGAGGATCCACGTGAGAAGTATTTGGCAGGTAGGATCAAGGAAAACCCAAAAGCTTTCTATAGGTAGGTCAGGAATAAGCGAATGACTAGGGTAAGAGTAGGACCAGTCAAGGACATGGATGGGAAGTTGTGTGTGGAGTCTGAAGAGATAGGCGAGATACTAAATGAATATTTTTCGTCAGTATTCACTCAGGAAAAAGAGAATGTTGTGGAGGAGAATGCTGAGACCCAGGCTATTAGAATAGATGGCATTGAGGTACGTAGGGAAGAGGTGTTGGCAATTCTGGACAGGCTGAAAATAGATAAGTCCCCGGGGCCTGATGGGATTTATCCTAGGATTCTCTGGGAGGCCAGGGAAGAGATTGCTGGGCCTTTGGCTTTGATTTTTAAGTCATCATTGGCTACAGGAATAGTGCCAGAGGACTGGAGGATAGCAAATGTGGTCCCTTTGTTCAAGAAGGGGAGTAGAGACAACCCCGGCAACTATAGACCGGTGAGCCTCACGTCTGTTGTGGGGAAAGTCTTGGAGGGAATTATAAGAGACAAGATTTATAATCATCTAGATAGGAATAATATGATTAGGGATCGTCAGCATGGCTTTGTGAAGGGTAGATCATGCCTCACAAACCTTATCGAGTTCTTTGAGGAGGTGACTGAACAGGTAGACGAGGGTAGAGCAGTTGATGTGGTGTATATGGATTTCAGTAAAGCGTTTGATAAGGTTCCCCACGGTAGGCTATTGCAGAAAATACGGAGGCTGGGGATTGAGGGTGATTTAGAGATGTGGATCAGAAATTGGCTAGCTGAAAGAAGACAGAGGGTGGTGGTTGATGGGAAATGTTCAGAATGGAGTTCAGTTACAAGTGGCGTACCACAAGGATCTGTTCTGGGGCCGTTGCTGTTTGTCATTTTTATCAATGACCTAGAGGAGGGCGCAGAAGGGTGGGTGAGTAAATTTGCAGACGACACTAAAGTCGGTGGTGTTGTCGACAGTGCGGAAGGATGTTGCAGGTTACAGAGGGACATAGATAAGCTGCAGAGCTGGGCTGAGAGGTGGCAAATGGAGTTTAATGTAGAGAAGTGTGAGGTGATTCACTTTGGAAGGAATAACAGGAATGCGGAATATTTGGCTAATGGTAAAGTTCTTGGAAGTGTGGATGAGCAGAGGGATCTCAGTGTCCATGTACATAGATCCCTGAAAGTTGCCACCCAGGTTGATAGGGTTGTGAAGAAGGAGTGTTGGCCTTTATTGGTAGAGGGATTGAGTTCCGGAGTCATGAGGTCATGTTGCAGCTGTACAAAACTCTGGTACGGCCGCATTTGGAGTATTGCGTACAGTTCTGGTCACCTCATTATAGGAAGGACGTGGAAGCTTTGGAGCGGGTGCAGAGGAGATTTACCAGGATGTTGCCTGGTATGGAGGGAAAATCTTATGAGGAAAGGCTGATGGACTTGAGGTTGTTTTCGTTAGAGAGAAGAAGGTTAAGAGGAGACTTAATAGAGGCATACAAAATGATCAGGGGGTTAGATAGGGTGGACAGTGAGAGCCTTCTCCCGCGGATGGAAATGGGTCGCACGAGGGGACATAGCCTTAAACTGAGGGGTAATAGATATAGGACAGAGGTCAGAGGTAGGTTCTTTACGCAAAGAGTGGTGAGGCCGTGGAATGCCCTACCTGCAACAGTAGTGAACTCGCCAACATTGAGGGCATTTAAAAGTTTATTGGATAAGCATATGGATGATAATGGCATAGTGTAGGTTAGATGGCTTTTGTTTTTTTGACTTCCCATGTCGGTGCAACATCGTGGGCCGAAGGGCCTGTACTGCGCTGTATCGTTCTATGTTCAAATGTAATGGTGGTGCTGGGAGGTGCACACAAGGCTAACAGTTTGTTTACCCCTCTCCCCTTCAAGGAAGGGTCCCAGCTTCAGTAAGCTGGTTCCATAGAGCAGCTCAGTGGCTGCGATACCAGTGCCTTACCGCTCCATATAGGTGTGGCTGAGCTACCTGTGCTTTACCGCTCCATATAGATGTGGCCTAGCTACCTGTGCCTTACCGCTCCATATAGATGTGGCTGAGCTACCTGTGCCTTATCGGTCCATATAGATCTGGCCTGGCTACCTGTGCCTTACCGCTCCATATAGATGTGGCTGAGCTACCTGTGCCTTACCGCTCCATATAGGTGTGGCTGAGCTACCTGTGCCTTACCGCTCCATATAGATGTGGCCCAGCTATCTGTGCCTTACCGCTCCATATAGATGTGGCCTAGCTACCTGTGCCTTACCGCTCCATATAGATGTGGCCTAGCTACCTGTGCTTTACCGCTCCATATAGATGTGGCCCAGCTACCTGTGCCTTACCACTCCATATAAATGTGGCCCAGCTACCTGTGCCTTATCGCTCCATATAGATGTGGCCTAGCTACCTGTGCCTTACCGCTCCATATAGATGTGGCCCAGCTACCTGTGCCTTATCGCTCCATATAGATGTGGCTGAGCTACCTGTGCCTTACCGCTCCATATAGATGTGGCTGAGCTACCTGTGCTTTACCGCTCCATATAGATGTGGCCTAGCTACCTGTGCTTTACCGCTCCATATAGATGTGGCCTAGCTACCTGTGCCTTACCGCTCCATATAGATGTGGCCTAGCTACCTGTGCCTTACCGCCCATATCGATGTGGCCTAGCTACCTGTGCTTTACCGCTCCATATAGATGTGGCCTAGCTACCTGTGCCTTACCGCTCCATATAGATATGGCCTAGCTACCTGTGCCTTATCGCTCCATATAGATATGGCCTAGCTACCTGTGCTTTACCGCTCCATATAGATATGGCCTAGCTACCTGTGCCTTACCGCTCCATATAGATGTGGCTGAGCTACCTGTGCCTTATCGCTCCATATAGATGTGGCCCAGCTACCTGTGCCTTATCGCTCCATATAGATGTGGCCTAGCTACCTGTGCTTTACCGCTCCATATAGATATGGCCTAGCTACCTGTGCCTTATCGCTGCATATAAATGTGGCCCAGCTACCTGTGCCTTATCGCTCCATATAGATGTGGCCTAGCTACCTGTGCCTTACCACTCCATATAGATGTGGCCCAGCTACCTGTGCCTTATCGCTCCATATAGATGTGGCCTAGCTACCTGTGCCTTACCGCTCCATATAGATGTGGCCCAGCTACCTGTGCCTTATCGCTCCATATAGATGTGGCCCAGCTACCTGTGCCTTACCGCTCCATATAGATGTGGCCTAGCTATCTGTGCCTTACCACTCCATATAGATGTGGCCCAGCTACCTGTGCCTTATCGCTCCATATAGATGTGGCCTAGCTACCTGTGCCTTACCACTCCATATAGATGTGGCCCAGCTACCTGTGCCTTATCGCTCCATATAGATGTGGCCTAGCTACCTGTGCTTTATCGCTCCATATAGATGTGGCTGAGCTACCTGTGCTTTACCGCTCCATATAGATATGGCCTAGCTACCTGTGCCTTATCGCTCCATATAGATGTGGCCTAGCTACCTGTGCCTTACCGCTCCATATAGATGTGGCCTAGCTACCTGTGCCTTACCGCTCCATATAGATGTGGCCCAGCTACCTGTGCCTTATCGCTCCATATAGATGTGGCCCAGCTACCTGTGCCTTACCGCTCCATATAGATGTGGCCTAGCTATCTGTGCCTTACCACTCCATATAGATGTGGCCCAGCTACCTGTGCCTTATCGCTCCATATAGATGTGGCCTAGCTACCTGTGCCTTATCGCTCCATATAGATGTGGCCCAGCTACCTGTGCCTTATCGCTCCATATAGATGTGGCCTAGCTACCTGTGCCTTATCGCTCCATATAGATGTGGCCTAGCTACCTGTGCCTTATCGCTCCATATAGATGTGGCCTAGCTACCTGTGCCTTACCGCTCCATATAGATGTGGCCTAGCTACCTGTGCCTTACCGCTCCATATAGATGTGGCCTAGCTACCTGTGCCTTATCGCTCCATATAGATGTGGCCCAGCTACCTGTGCCTTATCGCTCCATATAGATGTGGCCTAGCTATCTGTGCTTTACCGCTCCATATAGATGTGGCCCAGCTACCTGTGCCTTACTGCTCCATATAGATGTGGCCCAGCTACCTGTGCCTTACCGCTCCATATAGATGTGGCCCAGCTACCTGTGCCTTATCGCTCCATATAGATGTGGCCCAGCTACCTGTGCCTTACCGCTCCATATAGATGTGGCCTAGCTACCTGTGCCTTACCACTCCATATAGATGTGGCCTGGCTACCTGTGCCTTACCGCCCCATATAGATGTGGCCTAGCTACCTGTGCCTTACCGCTCCATATAGATGTGGCCTAGCTATCTGTGCCTTACCACTCCATATAGATGTGGCCCAGCTACCTGTGCCTTATCGCTCCATATAGATGTGGCCTGGCTACCTGTGCCTTACCGCTCCATATAGATGTGGCCCAGCTACCTGTGCCTTACCGCTCCATATAGATGTGGCTGAGCTACCTGTGCCTTACCGCTGCATATAGATGTGGCTGAGCTACCTGTGCCTTACCGCTCCATATAGATGTGGCCCAGCTACCTGTGCCTTACCGCTCCATATAGATGTGGCCCAGCTACCAGTGCCTTACCGCTGCATATAGATGTGGCTGAGCTACCTGTGCCTTACCGCTCCATATAGATGTGGCCCAGCTACCTGTGCCTTACCGCTCCATATAGATGTGGCCCAGCTACCTGTGCCTTATCGCTCCATATAGATGTGGCCCAGCTACCTGTGCCTTACCGCTCCATATAGATGTGGCCTAGCTATCTGTGCCTTACCACTCCATATAGATGTGGCCCAGCTACCTGTGCCTTATCGCTCCATATAGATGTGGCCTAGCTACCTGTGCCTTACCGCTCCATATAGATGTGGCTGAGCTACCTGTGCCTTACCGCTCCATATAGATGGGCCCAGCTACCTGTGCCTTATCGCTCCATATAGATGTGGCCTAGCTACCTGTGCCTTACTGCTCCATATAGATGTGGCCTAGCTACCTGTGCTTTACCGCTCCATATAGATGCGGCCCAGCTACCTGTGCCTTACCGCTCCATATAGATGTGGCCTAGCTACCTGTGCCTTACCGCTCCATATAGATGTGGCCCAGCTACCTGTGCCTTATCGCTCCATATAGATGTGGCTCAGCTACCTGTGCCTTACCGCCCCATATAGATGTGGCCCAGCTACCTGTGCCTTACCGCTCCATATAGATGTGGCCCAGCTACCTGTGCCTTACCGCTCCATATAGATGTGGCCCAGCTACCTGTGCCTTACCGCTCCATATAGATGTGGCCCAGCTATCTGTGCCTTACCGCTCCATATAGATGTGGCCCAGCTACCTGTGCCTTACTGCTCCATATAGATGTGGCTGAGCTACCTGTGCCTTACCGCTCCATATAGATGTGGCCTAGCTACCTGTGCCTTACCGCTCCATATAGATGTGGCCCAGCTACCTGTGCCTTACCGCTCCATATAGATGTGGCCCAGCTATCTGTGCCTTACCGCTCCATATAGATGTGGCCCAGCTACCTGTGCCTTACCGCCCCATATAGATGTGGCCCAGCTATCTGTGCCTTACCGCTCCATATAGATGTGGCCCAGCTACCTGTGCCTTACCGCTCCATATAGATGTGGCCCAGCTACCTGTGCCTTACCGCCCCATATAGATGTGGCCTAGCTACCTGTGCCTTACCGCTCCATATAGATGTGGCCTAGCTACCTGTGCCTTATCGCTCCATATAGATGTGGCCCAGCTACCTGTGCCTTACCGCTCCATATAGATGTGGCTGAGCTACCTGTGCCTTATCGCTCCATATAGATGTGGCCCAGCTACCTGTGCCTTACCGCCCCATATAGATGTGGCCCAGCTATCTGTGCCTTACCGCTCCATATAGATGTGGCCCAGCTACCTGTGCCTTATCGCTCCATATAGATGTGGCTGAGCTACCTGTGCCTTATCGCTCCATATAGATGTGGCCCAGCTATCTGTGCCTTACCGCTCCATATAGATGTGGCTGAGCTACCTGTGCCTTACCGCTCCATATAGACGTGGCCTAGCTACCTGTGCCTTATCGCTCCATATAGATGTGGCTGAGCTACCTGTGCCTTACCGCTCCATATAGATGTGGCCTAGCTACCTGTGCCTTACCGCTCCATATAGATGTGGCCTAGCTACCTGTGCCTTACCGCTCCATATAGATGTGGCCCAGCTACCTGTGCCTTACTGCTCCATATAGATGTGGCCCAGCTACCTGTGCCTTACCGCTCCATATAGATGTGGCCTAGCTACCTGTGCCTTACCGCTCCATATAGATGTGGCTGAGATACCTGTGCCTTACCGCTCCATATAGATGTGGCCCAGCTACCTGTGCCTTACTGCTCCATATAGATGTGGCCCAGCTATCTGTGCCTTACCACTCCATATAGATGTGGCCCAGCTACCTGTGCCTTACCGCTCCATATAGATGTGGCCTAGCTACCTGTGCCTTACCGCTCCATATAGATGTGGCCTAGCTACCTGTGCCTTACCGCTCCATATAGATGTGGCCTAGCTACCTGTGCCTTACCGCTCCATATAGATGTGGCCTAGCTACCTGTGCCTTACCGCTCCATATAGATGTGGCCTAGCTACCTGTGCCTTATCGCTCCATATAGATGTGGCCCAGCCAACTGTGCCTTACCGCCCCATATAGATGTGGCCCAGCTACCTGTGCCTTACCGCTCCATATAGATGTGGCCTATCTACCTGTGCCTTATCGCTGCATATAGACGTGGCCTATCTACCTGTGCCTTACCGCTCCATATAGATGTGGCTGAGCTATCTGTGCCTTACCGCTCCATATAGACGTGGCCTATCTACCTGTGCCTTATTGCTCCATATAGACGTGGCCTATCTACCTGTGCCTTATTGCTCCATATAGACGTGGCCTAGCTACCTGTGCCTTATTGCTCCATATAGACGTGGCCTATCTACCTGTGCCTTACCGCTCCATATAGATGTGGCTGAGCTACCTGTGCCTTACCGCTCCATATAGATGTGGCCTATCTACCTGTGCCTTATCGCTCCATAAAGATGTGGCCTATCTACCTGTGCCTTACCGCCCCATATAGATGTGGCCTAGCTACCTGTGCCTTACCGCTCCATATAGATGTGGCCTATCTACCTGTGCCTTACCGCTCCATATAGACGTGGCCTATCTACCTGTGCCTTACCGCTCCATATAGATGTGGCTGAGCTATCTGTGCCTTACCGCTCCATATAGACGTGGCCTAGCTACCTGTGCCTTACCGCTCCATATAGATGTGGCTGAGCTACCTGTGCCTTACCGCTCCATATAGATGTGGCTGAGCTATCTGTGCCTTACCGCTCCATATAGACGTGGCCTATCTACCTGTGCCTTATCGCTCCATATAGATGTGGCCTAGCTACCTGTGCCTTACCGCTCCATATAGACGTGGCCTATCTACCTGTGCCTTATCGCTCCATATAGATGTGGCCTATCTACCTGTGCCTTATCGCTCCATAAAGATGTGGCCTATCTACCTGTGCCTTACCGCTCCATATAGATGTGGCTGAGCTATCTGTGCCTTACCGCTCCATATAGACGTGGCCTATCTACCTGTGCCTTATTGCTCCATATAGACGTGGCCTATCTACCTGTGCCTTATTGCTCCATATAGATGTGGCCTATCTACCTGTGCCTTATCGCTCCATAAAGATGTGGCCCAGCCAACTGTGCCTTACCGCTCCATATAGATGTGGCCTAGCTACCTGTGCCTTACTGCTCCATATAGATGTGGCCCAGCTACCTGTGCCTTACCGCTCCATATAGATGTGGCCTAGCTACCTGTGCCTTACCGCTCCATATAGATGTGGCCTAGCTACCTGTGCCTTACCGCTCCATATAGATGTGGCTGAGCTACCTGTGCCTTACCGCTCCATATAGATGTGGCCGAGCTACCTGAGCCTTACCGCTCCATATAGATGTGGCCCAGCCAACTGTGCCTTACCGCTCCATATAGATGTGGCTGAGCTACCTGTGCCTTACCGCTCCATATAGATGTGGCCTAGCTACCTGTGCCTTACTGCTCCATATAGATGTGGCTGAGCTACCTGTGCCTTACCGCTCCATATCGATGTGGCTGAGCTACCAGTGCCTTACCGCTCCATATAGATGGGCCTAGCTACCTGTGCCTTACCGCTCCATATCGATGTGGCCGAGCTACCTGAGCCTTACCGCTCCATATCGATGTGGCTGAGCTACCAGTGCCTTACCGCTCCATATAGATGGGCCTAGCTACCTGTGCTTTACCGCTCCATATAGATGTGGCTGAGATACCTGTGCCTTATCGCTCCATATAGATGTGGCCTAGCTACCTGTGCCTTACCGCTCCATATAGATGTGGCTGAGCTACCTGTGCCTTACCGCTCCATATAGATGTGGCCCAGCTACCTGTGCCTTACTGCTCCATATAGATGTGGCCCAGCTACCTGTGCCTTACCGCTCCATATAGATGTGGCCCAGCTACCTGTGCCTTACTGCTCCATATAGATGTGGCCCAGCTACCTGTGCCTTACCGCCCCATATAGATGTGGCTGAGCTACCTGTGCCTTACCGCTCCATATAGATGTGGCTGAGCTACCTGTGCCTTACCGCTCCATATAGATGTGGCCCAGCTACCTGTGCCTTACCGCTCCATATAGATGTGGCCCAGCCAACTGTGCCTTACCGCTCCATATAGATGTGGCCCAGCTACCTGTGCCTTATCGCTCCATATAGATGTGGCTGAGCTACCTGTGCCTTACCGCTCCATATAGATCTGGCCTAGCTACCTGTGCCTTACCGCTCCATATAGATGCGGCCCAGCTACCTGTGCCTTACCGCTCCATATAGATGTGGCCTAGCTACCTGTGCCTTACCGCTCCATATAGATGTGGCCCAGCTACCTGTGCCTTATCGCTCCATATAGATGTGGCCTAGCTACCTGTGCCTTACCGCTCCATATAGATGTGGCCCAGCTACCTGTGCCTTACTGCTCCATATAGATGTGGCTGAGCTACCTGTGCCTTACCGCTCCATATAGATGTGGCCCAGCTACCTGTGCCTTACTGCTCCATATAGATGTGGCCCAGCTACCTGTGCCTTACCGCTCCATATAGATGTGGCCTAGCTACCTGTGCCTTACCGCTCCATATAGATGTGGCCTGGCTACCTGTGCCTTACCGCCCCATATAGATGTGGCCCAGCTATCTGTGCCTTACCGCTCCATATAGATGTGGCCCAGCTATCTGTGCCTTACCGCTCCATATAGATGGGCCTAGCTACCTGTGCCTTATCGCTCCATATAGATGTGGCCTGGCTACCTGTGCCTTACTGCTCCATATAGATGTGGCCCAGCTACCTGTGCCTTACCGCTCCATATAGATGTGGCCTAGCTACCTGTGCCTTACCGCTCCATATAGATGTGGCCTAGCTACCTGTGCCTTACCGCTCCATATAGATGTGGCCTAGCTACCTGTGCCTTATCGCTCCATATAGATGTGGCCTAGCTACCTGTGCCTTATCGCTCCATATAGATGTGGCCCAGCTACCTGTGCCTTACCGCTCCATATAGATGTGGCCTAGCTACCTGTGCCTTATCGCTCCATATAGATGTGGCCTAGCTACCTGTGCCTTATCGCTCCATATAGATGTGGCCTAGCTACCTGTGCCTTATCGCTCCATATAGATGTGGCCTAGCTACCTGTGCCTTATCGCTCCATATAGATGTGGCCCAGCTACCTGTGCCTTACCGCTCCATATAGATGTGGCCTAGCTACCTGTGCCTTATCGCTCCATATAGATGTGGCCTAGCTACCTGTGCCTTATCGCTCCATATAGATGTGGCCTAGCTACCTGTGCCTTACCGCTCCATATAGATGTGGCCTAGCTACCTGTGCCTTATCGCTCCATATAGATGTGGCCTGGCTACCTGTGCCTTACCGCTCCATATAGATGTGGCCTAGCTACCTGTGCCTTACCGCTCCATATAGATGTGGCCTATCTACCTGTGCCTTACCGCTCCATATAGATGTGGCTGAGCTACCTGTGCCTTACTGCTCCATATAGATGTGGCCTGGCTACCTGTGCCTTACTGCTCCATATAGATCTGGCCTAGCTACCTGTGCCTTACCGCTCCATATAGATGTGGCCTGGCTACCTGTGCCTTACTGCTCCATATAGATCTGGCCTAGCTACCTGTGCCTTACCGCTCCATATAGATGTGGCCTAGCTACCTGTGCCTTACCGCTCCATATAGATGTGGCCCAGCTACCTGTGCCTTACCGCTCCATATAGATGTGGCCTGGCTACCTGTGCCTTACCGCCCATATCGATGTGGCCTAGCTACCTGTGCCTTACCGCTCCATATAGATGTGGCTGAGATACCTGTGCCTTACCGCTCCATATAGACGTGGCCTAGCTACCTGTGCCTTATCGCTCCATATAGATGTGGCCTAGCTACCTGTGCCTTACCGCTCCATATAGATGTGGCTGAGATACCTGTGCCTTACCGCTCCATATAGATGTGGCCTAGCTACCTGTGCCTTACCGCTCCATATAGATGTGGCCTAGCTACCTGTGCCTTACCGCTCCATATAGATGTGGCCTGGCTACCTGTGCCTTACTGCTCCATATAGATCTGGCCTAGCTACCTGTGCCTTACCGCTCCATATAGATGTGGCCTAGCTACCTGTGCCTTACCGCCCCATATAGATGTGGCCCAGCTACCTGTGCCTTACCGCTCCATATAGATGTGGCCTAGCTACCTGTGCCTTACCGCCCCATATAGATGTGGCCCAGCTACCTGTGCCTAATCGCTCCATATAGATGTGGCCTAGCTACCTGTGCCTTACCGCTCCATATAGATGTGGCCTGGCTACCTGTGCCTTACCGCTCCATATAGATGTGGCCTAGCTACCTGTGCCTTAACGGCCCATAGAGATATGGCCTAGCTACCTGTGCCTTATTGCTCCATATAGACGTGGCCTAGCTACCTGTGCCTTACTGCTCCATATAGACGTGGCCTAGCTACCTGTGCCTTACTGCTCCATATAGATGTGGCCTAGCTACCTGTGCCTTACTGCTCCATATAGATGTGGCCTAGCTACCTGTGCCTTACCGCTCCATATAGACGTGGCCTAGCTACCTGTGCCTTACCGCCCCATATAGATCTGGCCTAGCTACCTGTGCCTTACCGCTCCATATAGATCTGGCCTAGCTACCTGTGCCTTACCTCTCCATATAGATCTGGCTGAGGTACCTGTGCCTTACCGCTCCATATAGATCTGGCCTAGCTATAGTGGAACATGCAAGCCAAGCACAGCGTCATATGGGAATAGAAAGGCTTGCGTTCCTGATCTTTACTGAACTGCTCCATCTTGGCTGTGGTGCTGCATTTGCTCCCAGGGTCAGGAATTGAAATGGGAAAATCTCATCCCGAGGACATTCCCGTTCCCAATTCCCGCCTGTTGAGGCTTGGTGGAAAGCGCTGCGTGTGGGTGGATGTCAGCGAGGTAACAATGAAGCTCAACTGAAATTCCCCAGTTCTGTGGTATCACCACTCCCTAGACGGCCCAAGGAAGCTCACACACTGGCTGATATCGTGCACCTGATATCGTGATGAGGAGGTTCAACCCTTCCAAAACATCCATCTGCTGGAAACGTCGGCGGCTGATGAGGCTGTACACTTTACCCTGCCCACTGCGATCGAGCAGCATCAGCCCGTTCTCTGTCCCCACCAGCAGATTCACACCTGAGCAAACACACAACACAGTCAACAAGGCACAGAACTGCAAAGGACATTGGTGATACAACAATGACCATTCATCAATGCAAGTTTGAGGGCGATACAGAAGAATCACAGACTCCCTACAATGCACAAGGAGGCCATTTGGCCGATCGATTCTGCACCTGCCCTCCAAAAGAGCACTCTATCCAGGCCCACTCCCCCGCCCTATCCCTGTAACCTCAACTGTTGGACACGAAGGGGCAATTTTGGACACTAAGGGCAATTTATCACGGCCAATCCACCTAACCTGCACATCTTTGGACTGTGGGAGGAAACTGGAGCACCCGGAGGAAACCCACGCAGACACGGGGGAGAACGTGCAGACTCCGCACAGACAGTTACCCAAGGCCGGAATCGAACCCGTGTCCCTGGTGGTGTGAGGCAGCAGTGCTAACCATTGTGCCACCAAGGGGGAGGGGGAAGTGAGGGGGATGAAGCGGGCGAGTGAAAAGCGAGGGCTGCAGTGTATGAAACAGTGTGAACAAACACACATAAAACAATTGATTTCACATCCCCAGAATGTTAACAAAGTACGTAACTCAGAAAGGCAGACAGCATTATCAGAGACCCCCCCCACCCAGGCTTTGCCTTCTTCCAGACCCTTCCATCAGGCAGAAGATACAGAAATCTGAAGACCCGCACATCCAGACATAGGAACAACTTCTTCCCCACAGCTACCAGACTCCTCAACGGCTCCCCCTCGGACTGATCTGTTCTTGTAAGAACACTATTCACGACGCCCTATGCTGCTCTTGTTTGGCCCCTTGTTCCGCACTGTAACCAATCACTATTTGTTGACGCACCGTCAATGTACTCTGTTGATTATTCTTTTGTCTACTATGTACGTACGTGTCCGTCCCTTGGCCGCAGAAAAATACTTTTCACTGTACTTCGGTACATGTGACAAAAAAATAAATATCAATCAATCCACCTTGCATTGTACCCAACACACTTTCACACAGCAAGGTCGTACAAACAGCAAATTAACCTGCAGATAGAGTTTTTAATGGTATGGAGGGATGAATATTCGGCAGGGCTTTAGCAGAACCCCACTCTCTGTCCAGGATCTCTTTCTGGCCACGCAAACTGGCAGATAGCACGTTAGCTCAGCAAGCACCTGAAAAAAGGCGTAGCACTCCACTGAGAGTGTCGGCGTAAAGAACTCTGCTGAAGCTAACAACTGACCATTGTCACTCCTACCCCTGTCGCCCACCATCGTGCATTCAATCATCTTGACCCCGCCGGGGCGCCACGATTAAAGGTCATTCCTGGAGCTGGACTCCAGCACTATTCCAAATCACCGAACCCAGTCGCACTTGACCTCAACACCTCCATAAGCAGCACAAGGAAGAAATTCCTGCTGCCTTGTGGAATAGGTCTCGGTAACACGGCCAAGAGATTGATAACATCTTTCTTGATGCTTTTTTAGAAGAGCAGGCAGATTGATATTAACCAACGGATGGGCAGAATGGATTGGGGAGCAACCTATCCAATAACCGTTACACACCATCAAATAGTTCTTCAGGGGAGATCACTGTAACCACGGTTAGAGCCCCTAAGTGAGATGTAAAGAAAGATTTAAAATGCAGGAAATGTACAGTGGGTCTCAGTTAGCCAGAGAGAGAGAGAGAAACCCAGCCGGCCACCAGTTCCAGCTGCCGACCATTTCAATCCAAGATTAAATTGCCATCTTAAAAGAATCACAAAATATTTACAGATGATAAAGCCAATAAACCCACCCAGAAAGACACAAAGTCTTCGCCACTGTCGCATCCAATTGGGTTTTGTTTTAATGATTCAAGGGTTTTCACCCCCCCCCACCCCCCCCCCCACGCGCCGTCTTGAGTGTATGAGCGCCCGTCACGTCTCAAGGGCAATGTACAATTTGATTACGGCTGCTTCTAACTGGGCGCGCCTGTTCCCCGCTCCCTACGTTTTGCTTTCACTTGAGAACCGCTTTCTGGCAGGAGGATCGCCAGTACTGACAGTGGCTGTGCCCAAAACGCCAACTTGTCCTTCAGAGGCTGAGCGTTTCCAACATGCCGGGTTCTGCAGTTTCCAGCAAGCATGCGTAATCTCTCTTTTCCAATTCCTGGGACTGCTCGTCATGGCTAGGTCATAGAAGGCAGAGAGTAGCAATGGAGGGATGCTTTTATAATTGGAGGTCTGTGACCAGTGGTGTTCCACAGGGATCAGTGCTGGGACCTTTGCTCTTTGTAGTATATATAAATGATTTGGAGGAAAATGTAACTGGTCTGATTAGTAAGTTTGCAGAAGACACAAAGGTTGGTGGAATTGCGGATAGCGATGAGGACTGTCGGAGGATACAGCAGGATTTAGATTGTTTGGAGACTTGGGCGGAGAGATGGCAGATGGAGTTTAATCCGGACAAATGTGAGGTAATGCATTTTGGAAGGTCTAATGCAGGTAGGGAATATACAGTGAATGGTAGAACCCTCAAGAGTATTGAAAGTCAAAGAGATCTAGGAGTACAGGTACACAGGTCACTGAAAGGGGCAACACAGGTGGAGAAGGTAGTCAAGAAGGCACACGGCATGCTTGCCTTCATTGGCTGGGGCATTGAGTATAAGAATTGGCAAGTCATGTTGCAGCTGTATAGAACCTTAGTTAGGCCACACTTGGAGTATAGTGTTCAATTCTGGTCGCCACACTACCAGAAGGATGTGGAGGCTTTAGAGAGGGTGCAGAAGAGGGCAGAAATGGGCAGCACGGTAGCCTTGTGGATAGCACAATTGCTTCACAGCTCCAGGGTCCCAGGTTCGATTCCAGCTTGGGTCACTGTCTGTGCGGAGTCTGCACATCCTCCCCGTGTGTGCGTGGGTTTCCTCCGGGTGCTCCGGTTTCCTCCCACAGTCCAAAGACATGCAGGTTAGGTGGATTGGCCATGCTAAATTGCCCTTAGTGTCCAAAATTGCCCTTAGTGTTGGGTGGGGTTACTGGGTTATGGGGATAGTGTGGCGGTGTTGACCTTGGGTAGGGTGCTCTTTCCAAGAGCCGGTGCAGACTCGATGGGCCGAATGGCCTCCTTTTGCACTGTAAATTCTATGATCTATGAAGAGATTTACCAGAATGCTGCCTGGTATGGAGGGCATTAGCTATGAGGAGTGGTTGAATAAACTCGGTTTGTTCTCACTGGAACGAAGGAGGTTGAGGTCTACAAAATTATGAGGGGCATAGACAGAGTGGATAGTCAGAGGCTTTTCCCCGGGGTAGAGGGGTCAATTACTAGGGCGCATAGGTTTAAATGAGAGGGGCAAGGTTTAGAGTAGATGTACGAGGCAAGTTTTTTTACGCAGAGGGTAGTGGGTGCCTGGAACTCGCTACCGGAGGAGGTGGTGGAAGCAGGGACAATAGTGACATTTAAGGGGCATCTTGACAAATACATGAATAGGATGGGAATAGTTCATACAATTTACAGTGCAGAAGGAGGCCATTCGACCCATCGAGTCTGCAGCGGCTCTTGGAAAGAGCACCCTACCCAAGGTCCACACCTCCACCCTATCCCCATAACCCAGTAACCCCACCCAACACTAAGGGCAATTTTGGACACGAAGGGCAATTTATCATGGCCAATCCACCTAACCGGCACATCTTTGGACTGTGGGAGGAAACCGGAGCACTCGGAGGAAACTCACGCACACACGGGGAGGATGTGCAGACTCCGCACAGACAGTGACCCAAGCCGGAATCGAACCTGGGACCCTGGAGCTGTGAAGCAATTGTGCTATCCACAATGCTACCGTGCTGCCCTAGAGGGATACGGACCCAGGAAGTGTAGAAGATTGTAGTTTAGTCGGGCAGCATGGTCGGCACGGGCTTGGAGGGCCGAAGGGCCTGTTCCTGTGCTGTACATTTCTTTGTTCTTCGTTGTTGTTGTTTGCTCGCCCACAAGCAGAATGGCGAGCAGCCACTGCCATTGGGCCAACGCGATGGGAGGTGGATGCAGATGGCGATCTCTGCTGTGGATCAGGGAGGGGCAAGGCATTAAGGCTCTGACTGCACGGAGCTTTCCACGGAGATCGCTCACTCTCCAATAGTTAGCAGCTAACCACTGCGCCACACGTCGCCCCAGCTTGCCTCAATTCCCTTGCCTGCATTAAGTCCTCAGCACGTCTCCATACGTCGTTCAGCCCACTGCAGTTAATTGCAGCACGCGAGGTGTTAAAACCGAAAGAAATGGGGCATTCATCAGCTCAGCACAATGCACTGAGCAATTAAAGCAATCCCTAAATGTAATAAGCACCCCGCAGAGTATTGCTGCACCTGCATCATGGTCCCTAGCTTCATTGGCCCAGTGTATCTGTACAAAGACACTGTGATGTTCAGCTGGAGCGGAGGAGGGCGGTAGGTAGAAACCTTTAACTAACAGTGCGGTTGAGTGATTTCCATTTTAAAAGCAAGCAACAAAATTTTCCAGGCATGGTGGGAAATGGAGCACACGTTCTGAGCCTCGCCTCCTGGTGCAGGAACTAAGGCAGTGCAGGAGGGCGAGTTGTGGGCAAGTCTTTAACCCGGGGCCCTGCACCCCCCCACCCCCCCCCCCCACCCCCCCTCTCAGGGGGGAGGTAAAACATTCCCTTGGTGCCATTCTAAAGAAGAGGTGCAGGGAGCTCTCCCCAGGGACCTGGTAAAGAATTGACCCTCAACCAGCTCACAAGAAGAAAGATCTGGCTGGCTGTGATCACATCGCTGCCGGTGGGCCCTCGCTGTGGACGGGCTGACTACATCACAGCAATGACCAGCCCTCAAGCGTACTTCGCGGGCTGGAATGTGCCTCGACGCGTTCCTGAGGGTGTGGAAGGCGCCATTGAAATGCATGGCTGGAATTCTTGGAATGGTTTAAGAAATAACTGGATATTGGAATGTGAAAAATGGTCCACCTCGTCTCCAGTAATCCTGTGATAATGCCTGTCGAGTCTGCCCCTGCAAGATGCTCCGTGCTGGAAATCTGACACATGGTGGATGGGAGGGGGTCGTAGTTTGACTGGGAGGGACCTGCGTCATTTTATTTTTAATTTAAAATAAATAGGCGAGGAATATTGCTTGTAACCATCAGGTGGGGCACATCTTTCAAACCGAACTTAGCAAAACCCATCGTAGGCTAACTCCAGCTCTTCCAGCGTTTGTACTGGAACTCTCCTCTAAATCATGCCTCGCAATGCCAACTCTTTTGCTGCCGTGCTTTCCCCGGCTTTCAATAGGCGACTCTTGACTCAGTCCCCCTCCTGCCTCGATGCCCTGCTCAGATGATCATACAGCAGGGCGATCTTTAGAAGAATAGAATCCCAACAGTGCACGAGGAGGCCATTCGGCCCATCGAGTCTGCACCGACCCTCGAAAAAAGCGCCCTACCTAGGCTCACTCCCCGCCTAACCTGCACATCTTTGGACAGTGGGAGGAAACCGGAGCACCCGGAGGGAACCCACGCAGACACGGGGGAGAACGTGCAGACTCCGCACAGACAGTGACCCAAGCCGGAATCGAACCTGGGACCCTGGTGCTGTGAGGCGGCGGTGCTAACCACTGTGCCACCGTGCGACACAGACTGCCGTCCAAGTCACACAGGTATAGGAGCAACAGCTGCGACACCATTATTGCACCAGACTGCAGAAGGGAAAGAGGCTTCACATTGCTGAGCAAATTGAATCAAGGTTTGGAAATCACAGTGAAACCTGGCGCAAGCTCACATTGCAATGGGAACATCACTTTACAAGGCGACCTAACCCATCAGACACTAAATCTGAATGTAATTAAACTCATCAACACACGAGAGCAGAAACCAGCTGGAGAATCAGCAGCCCTCCCTCAATCCCGGGAGTGATGCTCATTACCAAGGGCTGAATTACACAAGTCATCACCAAATTGGAAGATGTTTCAGGCTGAAGTGAGTGAATCAGCCAATCTTCGTCCATCACCCGTACAGATTTGATAATCGGGTGGGAGGAGTCTGCCATGAAGCAGTGGCATGGGACTGCTGCTGGGCCGCATTCTGTGCTTCAGGCTCCACGCAAATCCCCTTAAATCCCTCCAGTATTTTGTTTCTGAATTGATTCCAGGGTTTTCAGCTCCACTCTTCTATTTGGAAGAGCATCTCTATATATGAATCACCGTCAGGAGGGCCCTTCCTCTGTCAGTCATCTCCTACCCCAGTTAAACCAGTGTCTACTTGCACAAAAGCAAAATACTGCGGATGCTGGGAATGAGAAATTAAAACAAAAAGTGCTTCAGCCGATCTGGCCATCAGCGGAGAGAGGAACAAAATTATTATCGAGTCCAATGACTTCTTTGGAAGTCTTTGACTCCTTGGGCGAGATTCTCCGACCCCCCCCGCCGGGTCGGAGAATCGCCGGGGGCTGGCGTGAATCCCGCCCCCGCCGGTTGCCGAAGTCTCCGGCACCGGAGATTCGGCGGGGGCGGGAATCGCGCCGCGCCGGTTGGCGGGCCCCCCCCCCCCCGCGCGATTCTCCGGCCTGCATGGGCCGAAGTCCCGCCGCTAAAATGCCTGTCCCGCCGGCGTAAATTAAACCACCTACCTTACCGGCGGGACAAGGCGGCGTGGGCGGGCTCCGGGGTCCTGGGGGGGGGGGGGGGGGGGGGGGCGCGGGGCAATCTGGCCCCGGGGGGGGGGGGGGGTGCCCCCACGGTGGCCTGGCCCGCAATCGCGGCCCACCGATCCGCGGGCGGGCCTGTGCCGTGGGGGCACTCTTTCCCTTCCGCCTCCACCACGGTCTCCACCATGGCGGAGGCAGAAGAGACTCCCCTCCACTGCGCATGCGCGGGAATGCCGTCAGCGGCCGCTGACGCTCCCGCGCATGCGCCGCCCGGAGATGTCATTTCCGCGCCAGCTGGCGGGGCACCAAAGGCCTCTTCCGCCAGTTGGCGGGGCGGAAATTCGTCCGGCGCCGACCTAGCCCCTTAAGGTTGGGGCTCAGCCCCCAAAGATGCGGAGCATTCCGCACCTTTGGGGCGGCGCGATGCCCGACTGATTTGCGCCGTTTTGGGCGCCAGTCGGCGGACATCGCGCCGTTTCCGGAGAATTTCGCTCCTTGTCCCAGCTTGAAGTCATTTCTGGATTAAAGTTCTCAGCACTATTTACTATCTTGTTGTAACACTGCGCCTTCTCCATTACATCTTAAGTTGACGTATCTGCAGGAATCATTGGAAATGGACAACTTCTGCGGCGTAAGGGACCGACTGCAAGTGGAGCCCAGCACAATGCCAAAAGGCACATTAAACAAATAATATTTTGGATACTGACCCCACAGGGCAGCACAGAGTATTTCAGAATTAAAACGCTTCTTGTATTTGCGGATTTCTGGCGTATCGCTGTGCGGGCGTGTGTTGGCTGGATTCACGTTCACCACTGAGCACTTCCTGTCCTCGTATTTCAGCTGGTTTAAACGGCTCACCTCACTGATGCTTAAACCTAGGAGCAGGAAACAAAATGCCAGTCAACCATCGCGGCCAATTGTAGAATGAACGTAGCTAATCCCCATCCTGCCCGAATTCCTCCGCCCCCGCCTTCCTGGCCTGCACTAGATTGACATTCTCCAAAGAGAGGAATTAGGACCCCGTCAATGACCCTTCCTGCTGCCCACTGGAGAGGAACTGGAGAAAGGCAGTGTTCACCAGACTGGTTACACGCCAAGCGCCACTTGGGGACAGTGGGACCAGGAACCCGCAAGTGAGGAGATTTTCAGGCATCACCTTTGCCTCAACAAGAGTCAATGGGCTCAATCCTGCGGCTAAACGTCAGCTCGCCGCGGCGCAGCGCGGCCGATAAAAGCCTGGAGACCCCGCTCCCGGGATCTACCCGGCTCGCAACACGTTCTCGCGAGGCTGTGCGATGTAAATCTGGCCTATTGTGGGCGGAATACCTTTTTGGCAAATCTGCACATTAAAGTGAGACTAGCTGCCTGGTTCTAATGTGCAGATTCCCTCGGTAGCCGAGGCTTTGGGATTCATTCCCTTCTCCTCAGAGACATCTGGCGAATTCCGTTCAGCACTGGTACCCGCCAGACAGAACGGCACCCGTGGGGGTCCCCCAGGGGATCGGAGCTGCATGCCCTTTGGGCAGGGTGGTGCCCGAACACTGCTGGTGCCATCTGGGCACCCTGTCAGTAGCATCCAGGCACCCAGGGAGTGGCATGTGGGCACCCTGGGCGTGCTAGCCGGGCACCCTGGCAGTGCCACGTGGATGCCAGTCTAGCACTGCCAAAGTGCCCAGGTGGCATTGCCAGCTCACATGGGCACTGCCAGGGTGACAGGTCGGCACTGCCAAGGTGCCAAGCTGGCATTTTTTGCACATGCTCAATCGGGCCGGGGCTACCCGGCGTGGGTGTTGGGGGAGGTGGGAGGGGGCCGGGGACCTGTCCATAGTGATTTCGGGCCAGGGGGGTGGAATCAGGGTTCGCTTGGGGGGGGGGGGGGGCCTCGGAGATCGGGGCGCCACCAATCTCTCGCCACACTGGGCAGCAGAGCTCCCCACTGTACACAACAGGGCTGTGTGGGGCCTCGGCCCCGCGTTCCCCGGTCAGGCCCCTTATACACCGCGAGTCGCATTGAATAGCCACGTGTTTCTCAACACTGCGGGGGTCGGGCGACACGTGCTCGTTGGGCCACTTTGTTGCCTTTTGGGAGAATCGTGCCCAAAGGTGGAGGAGGAAATTGGACAGAAAAAGTATTCTTGCATAAAACTGCAAGCAAGGTCACCCATGTACAAGACATTAGCTGGGGCTGCCTGGAGCACAAGAAATTTGAATTCCTTCATTTGAACGCCTCTCTTACTCGCATGGAAGAGGACCCACGCTTGCCTCAAATCCCCCCCCCCAACATAATCACCAACATTGACTAGATGACCATATATGGTCATCTTTCCACTGTAACGCTCCATGATTCTAAGCTATGACTAACTGAGCTATCAGGCTTCCCGATGAATCTGGTATTAATTATGCTGCATCAACCACAACATGCACTGGATCAACATTAGACGGGCACAGTTTACAAGGGAAGGAACACAAGAATCTGAATTACTCCGAGAACCACATCAGAAACTCATCAAAACTCATGGTGTTGCGATTAGTGTGCAATATGTGCTGGCTTCCTGAGTTCATTTCCACTGTTACTCACCAGTAATCCACTGCAGATTAAAGTACCGTTCCTACCGCAGGATAAGGTCATCATTATGTGGGACTGAATGAGCAACTTTGAGCAGCGCCAGTTTTAGCGCCCGCCACAGGGAGAGTGGGGTAGGGCAGGAATGAGGCAAAGCGAGCAGGCGACAGGGAGTCAGTCTCTCAAAGGCTGCAGCATTTGGGAACAATGAGTGATCACTTCATTGAAAGATCAATCACCGCCACCCCCTTTAATCTTATCTATATCAGAATAGTCCTGGGGCTGTTTAGCACAGGGCTAAATTGCTGGCTTTGAAAGCAGACCAAGGCAGGCCAGCAGCACGGTTGAATTCCCGTACCAGCCTCCCCGAACAGGCGCCGGAATGTGGCGACTAGGGGCTTTTCACAGTAACTTCATTTGAAGCCTACTTGTGACAATAAGCGATTTTCATTTCATTTCACAGTGTCTCTTTGGGGCAGCACAGTGGCGCAGTGGTTAGCGCTGCTGCTTCACGGCGCCAAGGTCCCAGGTTCGATCCCGGTCCAGGGTCACTGTCCGTGTGGAGTTTACAAATTCTCCCCGTGTCTGCATGGCTTTCGCCCCCACAACCCAAAAGATGTGCCGGGTAGATGGATTGACCACGCTAAATTGCCCTTTAATTGCGAAAAAAAAGAATTGGGTACTCTAAATTTATTTTTTAAAAAGATTAGTGTCTCTTTGGATTTGTTTATTGTCACGTGTACCGAGGTACAGTGAAATGTATTTTTATGCGAGCAGCTCAAACAGATCATTGAGAAGATTCCCGTATCAGCCTCCCCGAACAGGCGCCGGAATGTGGCGACTAGGGGCGTTTCACAGTAACTTCATTTGAAGCCTACTTGTGCCAATAAGCGATTTTCATTCCATTAAATTTTTAACAAATACATAATAGGGCAACACGGGGTACACAATGTAAATACATAGACACTGGCATCAGGTGAAGCATACAGGAGTGTAGTATTAATCAGGCCAGTCCATAAGAGGGTTGTTTAGGAGTCTGGTAACAGCGGGGAAGAAGCTGCTTTTGAACAGTTTACAAACGTGACAAGAGGTCTAACTCAGGCACTTGAGCGAAATGATTCAAAAACAGCTTCTTCCCCGCTGTTACCAGACTCCTAAACGACCCTCTTATGGCCTGACCTCATCTCTTCACACATCTTCTCCACTGAGCAGTCCTGCACTCCTGTATGCGTCTCCCGATGCCTGTGTCTATGTATTTACATTGTGTATTTAATGTTTGCCCTATTATGTATGTCTCTCAATACTTTTCACCGTACCTCGGTACATGTGACGATGAACAAATCCAATCCAATTTCCAATGAGACAAACGTATTCTACTGACTGACTATCAGATGGGAGTTTGAACAAAGATCTGACAGAAACACTGTTTCAGTCCTTCAGTACGAAAGGATTCGAGGCTCGAGATGTCGACTGAGCATTATGGCCTTTAGAGAAAATGACTGCTCAATGTCCAGACACGAGCTGTCACCCGAGGCCTACCCCAGCTCCCTACCAGTCAGTGCTCAGTGACTGGGCATTAGTGGCTGGCCGGTTAACCACGGAATTTACAGATGGGACCCGGACCAAGCCACCTGCTCAGCTCGCTGATCCATTCCTGTACTCTGCACTGACAGAGGTTTGGGAGCAGTAGCAGCAGCGAGGCAGCAGATCGTCACCGAGACAGATGTGTGAGCAGAGAATTAACAAGCATTGCTTCCCTCTTCCCATTCTGACAGTGGCAGGAATTGATCAATCAGCTCACTGGTGGAATTCATCATGCTTGGAAACTTTTATCTCAAACACAACCTTACCAAAAATGTCTAACAAAATAATAAGATTCGTGTCCAGGGATGTGTAGGTTAGGTGGGGTTATGTGGAGAGAGCGGGGTGGGTGGAGGAATGCACCCAGGTAGAGTGCACATTCGGAGGGTGGGTGTAGACTCGATGGGCCGAAAGGCCTCCTCTGCACTGTAGGGATTCTATGGTAAAGTGCACAGAACTGCCTACAGTGCAGAAGGAAGCCATTTGGCCCATCGAGTCTGCACCAGCATGCTGAAAGAGCACCCTACCTAGGCCCTCTCCCCGTAACCCCACCTAACCTGCACTCCTTTGGACACTAAGGAGGAAATTATCACGGCCAATCTTCCGAACCTGCACATCTTTGGACTGTGGGAGGAAACCGGAGCACCCGGAGGAAACCCACGCAGACACGGGGAGAACGTGCAGACTCTGCACAGACAGTGACCTGAGGCCGGATATGAACCCCGGTCCCTGGCACCGTGAGGCAGCAGTGCTAAACAACTGTGCAATGCCAAAGGCACCTCTGCTTATCCATTACCCTTCCGCAACGCAGCAAATCCATCAACACCTGCAATTTTGAAATTCACTTGTCACTTCATTTTCAAATCTCTCTACCACTCGGCACCTCCCTAACATTGGCCCCCACCAGCCTGACAACACTCTGGCGCACCTGTGCTCTTCCAATTTGGGCTGCTTACACATCCCCCAGCGTCCTTTGCCCTGGTGGTCAGGTCTTCAGAAGCCTAAGCTCTGAAATTCCCTTCCCAATCTCCACCTCTCCCTCCTCCCCAACCCGCCCTCCTACAAGATACGCCTTCAAACCTTTCTCTTTGACCATGCATCTGGTCACTGGTCCTGATATCTCATGTGACTTGGTGTCAAATGTTTTGTGATGACCTTCCTGTGAATCACTTCACAACATTTCACTGTATCAAACAGGGCTGAATGTGAGAATTGAGACATTTCGACAGAGTGCAGAGATTATTCGTGAAGGCAAAGTACGAGCAGCGGCAGGAGACCGTGCAGCTCCAATATCCTCCGGGATGGGAAACGCCAGCTTCAGTTCAGTTGTGGTGTCTCAGTACTCACCACTAATCTGTATCGTTTCCCCGCCAGCGTCCATCTGGTACATTCCAAGATCAACAAAGGTGGTAAAAGAGGATTTGCCAGGCGACTTCACAAGGCCTCTTGATTGAAACTGCAATGACAAGGCACATAGTTGTCCCAAACTGGCTACAGTAGCATTCGAATCACAGGATCGCAGAATCATAGAACCCCTACAGTGGAGGCCATTCGGCCCACCTAGTCAGCACCAGCCCCTTGAAAGAGCACCCTACCCAGGCCCACGCCCTATTCCCTAACCCAGTCTAATCTTTTGGACACTAAGGGGGAATTTAGAACAGCCAATCCACCTAACCAGCACATCTCTAGACTGTGGGAGGAAACCGGAGCTCCCGGAGGAAACCCACGCAGACACGGGGAGAACGTGCAGACTCCACACAGACAGTCACCTGAGTCCGGAAGTGAACCCGGGTCCCTGGCGCTGTGAGGCAGCAGTGCTAACCACTGTGTTACCGTGCCCCTGAACAACACAGGAGGTTATTCAGCCCAGCATGTCGGTGCTAAATCTCTGTCCCACTCACCTGCTCTTTCTCAGGGTAGGACAACTGCAACAACTTCGGATAATATATCCGAACCACCATTTGAAAAATGCTCCCGGCGATGGCCCTATCTTTACACTACAGACACATGGGGAGCCCCACCCCCTCTGCAAGATCCCCTCCGAGTCACTCACCAACCCGACTGGGAAATATGTCGGCCGTTCCTTCACTGTCGCTGGGGCAAAATCCTGGAACTCCCTCCCTAACAGCACTGTGGGTGTGCCTACACCACACGGACTGCAGCGGGCTCAATGAGGCGGCTCATCACCACCTCAAGGGGCAATTAGGAATGGGTAATACTTGCGGGGCCCAGCCAGAGACATCCCATCCCGTGAAAGAACAACAGAAATCAATACAAGTTTTTAAAAAGGTTAAGGTACATACAAAATCACAACTGTTTATTGTGCCTCAGCGAGGGGTAACTGGCAGGATTAATGGAAACTATTTTCGTGATTGGAGAAATTTGCATGGGGGTTGGGGGAGGGGGTGGTAGCAGCCTAATTAATAGGCCGGCGTTTCAGGCGAAGTTAGGAATCACTTTTGCGCTTAATAATTATAATCTTTACTGCCACAAGTATTACATTATGACACAAGGCTTACATTAACACTGCAATGAAGTTACTGTGAAAATCCCCGAGTCGCCACATTCCGGCTCCTGTTCGGGGAGGCCGGTACTGCAATGAAGTTACTGTGAAAAGCCCCGAGTCGTCACATTCCGGCGCCTGTTCGGGTACACGGAGGGAGAATTCAGAATCTCCAAATTATCTAACAGTACGTCTTTCGGGACTTGTGGGAGGAAACCGGAGCACCCGGAGGAAACCCACGCAGACACGGGGGGGGGGGGGGGGGGGGGGGGGAAGAACGTGCAGACTCTGCACAGACAGCTACCGAAGCCGGGAATTGAACCTGGGGCCCTGGAGCTGTGAAGCAACTGTGCTAACCACTGTGCTACCATGCTGCTTAGAAGGGTTGAAGAAGTTTGCAAATTTTCCACAAAATGAAATTAATACTAGGTATTGCAAATCTGAGTTTATCATTAACTGCAGTATGAAGGGATATGGGGTAAGTAAATGGGAATTCAGACGCAAATCTGCCATGATTGCATCGAATAGCAGAATACGCTTGAGGGGTGAAATGGTCTCTTTATTTATTGAGCATTGTTAACGCGAGTGCGAATGAGCCACGCTCCACAAGGTCACTATGCAAATCCACACTTCTCCTGATCCTGTGCATGAAACACATCCCCTGCTTTCGAAGCGCGGAGTCAAAGTTCAAATAAAATCCAATGGCAAGAAAGGTGGCAGCTGTTTCCTTGGGGACGACTGGAGGAGAGGTTGGACTGATCCCCCGAGTCGGGCGCCAGATAAAAGCCCACAAAATATTTTAGCCCAGAGTGTTAGCTCCGGGCTAAAACTTCTCTTCGGGTCACTGGTTCTGATCTCTGGAACAGACATAATCATCAGCCCTCGACTCGGAAGGCCGTCACTCCCAGAACGTTCCGGAGATTAAATCCACCGTCCGCCATTGCACCAAATAAGCCTTTTGTGCACTAGACAACTCAGCAAGGGAAGCAGCTGATCCAAGAGAAGGTATCACTGCGTAAATGTAGGGCAACAGATGGATGGCAGAGAGAGAGCGAGAGAGACAAGCAGTGCTTCCAATCGAGGGCACGTGACCATTTGATGCTTTTCCCTATACTTTAGTGCTGGTTACAGAAAGTGGTTTTGCAGTACTGGGACATGAACATGGCGCAGCGACACTTTGAGCCACCGGTTGGTTTAGCACAGGGCTAAATCGCTGGCTTTTAAAGCAGTCCAAGGCAGGCCAGCAGCACGGTACAATTCCCGTACCAGCCTCCCCGAACAGGCGGCGGAATGTGGCGACTAGGGGCTTTTCACAGTAACTTCATTGAAGCCTACTCGTGACAATAAGCGATTTTCATTTCATTGTGGGTTCACAATCTTCCCTCGAACGTCGAGCTCCAGAGAATGAAGCATCATTGTCGCGACACTCAAAATGAATTACATTTCTCCAATTCGGATGTGTTCCGTCCTCGCGGTTCAGGAGAGTGCGGAATAAGCAGCAGCTGATTTAATCCTGGCCCTTATTCCAGAAAAAAAAAAAAAAAAAACGGCTTCCAGGTTCGGCAATGTTTGCAGAAGCCCGCATGGCTCCTTTACTGTGCAGTCCGCTGCTTTCCCGGAGTCAAACAGGAAACTACCAGGCCCCATCTCCAGTCTGTGTTGAGTTAGTGAGCAGCGGGGCATTGTTGAGACGTTCGTCTCACCACCTCTGAACTATTAGGAGTTTGTTTCTGTGACCTTTGCGGGTGTGCAGACCACAGAATCATAGAGCACAGAAGGAAGCCATTTGGCCCACTGTTCTGATCCTAGCTCTTTGATAGAGCGTACAATTATTTCCACACCAAGCACACCAAACCTCTCTTGCAAATTCTGATTGAATCTGCTCCCACTGCCTTTTCAGGGGGCCTATTTCAGCTCGTAAGAACTTGCAGCAGAAAGACATTTCTAGTCAGTCTCTCTCTGATGCTTTTGCAAATCACATATAGTCTGTGCTTTGGACCAACCCTCTCGTGACTGCAAACAGTACCTCCCTCATTTACTCAATAATCAAAACTCCATGGTAATCACCCCGTCAACTTTTTCCGCTCGGAGGCGCAGGAAACAGGCTTTGAGGCCTCCATGTGATCAATTCCATCGGAAGCAGCCCAGTGAGCCCCTCAGCTATAATCGATCGTTTCAGGAAGGCAACGAGGGGGACAAGGCAGTCAATGTGGCTTTGCCAGCACAGCCCATCGTCAGGGAATGCACCACCAACGAACCGGCCACTGGCATCCACCCGCCACTAATCAAGGTGTGAGGGAGGGTTACTGAAGGCTGCAGGACTTCCTCCAAGAAGAGTTCGGGAAAGGACAAGAGAGAAGGAGAAGGAGAGGAAGGTCACATGCGCGCAGATGGTGCGCGTTCCAGCAGAATACATTTGCACAGGCCACAAAGAGGCTCTGATATTCTCAGATCTGTACACGGAACACGGTGTGGGCCAAAGTCAGACTGCAGTGTTGCTCACCTCGGCTGTACTATCGTCTTGCTGAGAGTTAGGTCCTTTGGGATCGGTCGGGGAATGACTCTGCCGTACCAAATCGGGCAGGTTAACGTGACTTGTGAAACCATTGCTGTCCGGAAGATGGACTCCCCGTTCCTCCTCGGGCGTCTGCGGGGAAAAAAAAAGAGACAAAAACTACGCGTCAGACACAGCTCTTGCAACTACTACTCCTTGACGTAAACCAGTCATTTTGAGCAAAATGTTGCATGATAATCATTCCCCAACAAAGTGTAAGGAAGCAACATTTTACATTTCTTTCCACCACATTTGCCTACTTCGGTTTAGCTCAGTGGGCTAGGCGGCTGGTTTGTGATGCCGAGCGAGGCCAGCAGCACGGGTTCAATTCCCCGTACCGGCTGAGGTTATTCACGAAGGACCCCCTTCCCCTCGCCTTCTCAATCCCCTTGCCTGAGGTGTGGTGACCGTCAGGTTAAATCACCACCTGTCGGGCCAGCACGGTGGCGTAGTGGTTAGCGCTGCAACCTCACGGCGCCGAGGTCCCAGGTTCAATCCCGGCTCTGGGTCACTGTCTGTGTGGAGTTTGCACATTCGCCCCGTGTTTGCGTGAGTTTCGCCCCCACAACCCAAAGATGTGCAGTTTAGGTGAATTGGCCACGCTACATTCCCCATGAATTGGGAAAAAATCAATTGGGTACACTACATTTTATTTTATTTTTTAAATCACCACCAGTCAGCTCTCCCCCCCTCAAAGGGGAAAAGCAGCCGATCGTCACCTGGGACTGTGGCGACTTTATTCCAATTGCTAAAATAATTAAGTGTGGGGGGAAAAAAGTGTCGAGTTAAAAATGATTTGCAGTAACCACAGTTGATTGTTTTGCAGGAATAGACTGAGGACGAAGCCACTTACATCATGAATGCAAAGAGTGGGCAATTCCACTGCTACCCCTCAATTTAATTTTGGTCAATCACGAATCCCTTAACAATTTTCTTTTTTGTTATTCGCTCATGGGAGGTGGGCATAGTTGGCATGGCAACATTTCCTGTCCATCCCTAATTGCCCGGGAGACGTTGTAGATAGCCACATTTATAATGGAAAACAATTTAAAGTTGTCACACTTTAATTACACTTCCCCGTCATGGAGGGCGATATCAAATTGATGAACACTTTCCATGATCGAGACAGGCGTAGAAGCTTATCGTGGCAACGTCGGATCACAGACAGGCTTCAGGGACTGAAATGTGATCGAATTATTCCACCCTCTCACTCCCACTTCACCTGAAGACCATACAGTGCAGACATTGTAGAATGAACTTGAATCAGCACAGTGCTGGCTGTGGGGTTTATTTCCCTCGGCACTGCTCGACAGCACTTGGCTCTGCTCGGCAGCTTGCTCACCATTTGAGGAGGCCGGGAGCAGAGGCATAGTGGTATTGTCGCTGGACTAATAATCCAGAAATCCAGGGTAATGATCTGGGAACTCGGGTTCGAATCCACTGCAGGTGACGGAATTTGAACTGAATAAAATATCTGGAATTAAGAGATGACTATGAAAACGATTGTCGATTGTTGTAAAAACCTGATTCACTAATGTCCTTTAGGGAAGGAAATCTTCCGTCCTTACCCGGTCTGGCCTACATGTGACTCCAGACCCACAGCAACGTGGTTGACTCTTAACTGCCCCCTCGAGGGCAATTAGGGATGGGCAATAAATGTTGGCACAGCCTGCGACGCCCACCTCCCATGAACAAATTAAAAAAACACCCTTCACTGCCCCTTCTCAAAGATTGGCATCAATAGGGTTGGTTAACTGCACAAGGTTTTTAAAAAATAATTAAATGTACCCAATCCTTTTTCTCCCCAATTAATTTGGCGTGACCAAGCCTGCACATCTATGGGTTGTGTGGATGAGGCCCACGCAGACACGGGGAGAATGTGCAAACTCCACACGGACAGTGACCCGGGGGTTAACGACACAAGGTGGCGTTTGCTCCACAAAATTAGAAATCAAGGAAGTTATTCCAGTTTTCTTTTTCATTAAACTGTTCAGCACATTCAGAGACAGGGTGATCAAAATTGCCTAATTACGCATTTACACCAGGGTCCACAGCACTGAAACTGGCCACCCACAGTCAGCCCATTATCCAGAAGAAGCTCTTTAAAAGCCGCTCTCTCTCTATTCCGCTTGCACCTCGACGGGGCCGGAATCAATGTATTCATGGGGAGGTTCACTACTGTGGTTAGGGAGGGTTCAACCTTAAAGCTGCAGGTGCCCAGGGAAGTAGAAAAAGAAGAATAAGGTGCACGAAGGAGTGAATGTGTTGGACTTGAGAAGAAAATGTCGGCAGATTTGACAGGAGCAGACTAAGCAGGGACGAACACAAAGGTGCATGCATGTGAATGCAAAAAGTATGGTAAATAAGGTTGGTGAGCTGCAAGCATAAATATGGGAATGAGGTGTGACAAAGAAACAGTGAGGTCCAGCTGCTTATTACACAAGATAGAAAATGTTCAGAAAAGATAGGGTGGTGCGGCAGTACTAATGAGGGAGGACATTGTAGTGTCAGAAAGAGAGGATGTCCTGGAGTTGGCAAAGACAGAATCCAATTCACCCAACAAGCACGTCTTTCGGGACCTGTGGGAGGACACCGGAGCACCCGGAGGAAACCCACGCAGACACGGGGAGAACGTGCAGACCCCGCACAGACAGTGACCCAAGCCGGGCCAACTGTGGTACTATGCCGCCCATTTAAACATCAAACTGAGAAATAACCTGGAGGAAACGGAACTACGTGCGGCTGACGACACGAGCAGAGGAAGGCGTATTGCAAAAGAGGAGACAGCTGGCACAGGTGTGCAACAGAGCAATTCTACCCGGCAAAATCGCCAATGCAAGGCTCATTCGATTATGGATGTCAGCAGAATGGTTAAGTTGAATAAGCCAGAAAATGTTCGAATATATCATGCACATAGATTTCCAAATAAAAAAACAAAGATTTCTTATCACTGCCCAATCATCATGTGCATGCCGATCGGGCAGTGGCGTCCGGGCCAATGGGAGGCTGCAGAGACTCTCCAGGGTGAGGGTGGGGGCGTTCCTCAACATTACTGAGCAGCGTGTCAGGGGTGGGCTCGGTGAGCGGCAGGAGTCTAGGGCAAATGCTCAACGCCAAACCCCTCCCCCCCGCCCCCGTGCTAGTGCTGTTATATTAAAAAAAAAAGAGGACATGTCTTCCTCGCCTCTGACTCAGCCTCCCTCGACGGGAGGGCCCGCGGAAATCTGCTGCCTCATACTCGCCCGCCCTGAGGCAGACGATTGGACGAGGATGGAGTGCTTCCTTTCCAAGCAGGAGTGTAGTCGCAGTCCGACTTGCAGCTCCACTGAAGTTATGGGCCATTTGCATGAAGCACCTTCATGTTCTATGTATTATATAGGATTATAATTTAGATGGAGAGATCCTTGATTCATAATCCATTGGAAATAAGGGACGTTCAGACAAAATAACAAAGCCCAACAAGTACTGGAGTAGAGGTGATGTGATACAGGGTCCAATGGTATGTTATCCCAATCGGTATCAGATGTCAGCTCAGGTCAAACACTTTCACCTCAAGGTCATGGGTTTTAAAGTGGTTAGCACTGTAGCGTCACAGCACCAGGGTCCCGGGGTCGATTCCCGGCTTGGGTCACTGTCTGTGCGGAGTCGACACATTCTCCCCGTGTCTGCGTGGGTTTCCTCCGGGTGCTCCGGTTTCCTCCCACAAGCCCGAAAGACGTGCTGTTGGGTGAATCGGACATTCTGAATTCTCCCTCTGTGTACCCGAACAGGCCCCGGAGTGTGGCGACGAGGGGCTTTTCCCAGTAACTTCACTGCAGTATTAATGTGAGCCTTCTTGTGACAAGACAGATTATTCATTTTCCTCACTGTGTCCTCTTCTTCAGTGTTCACACACTTCTAGTATGGAATGTCGCTTAATGGAGCAGTTGGTTGGCGAACCTTCCCTGACCCATGCCTCAATCGAGGCAGGTTTCCAACTTAAGACACAGGATGGCAGAATGTGCCCCTGTAGGCAGGTAACTTTTTAAATAACTGCACTGCCACATTTCCAATATCTCCCCACTTCGAAACATTCTGAAGGGCTGGCTCAGGAATTCCCGTTTCCCCCTGATTTCCTGCCAGAAAGCTGGCAGCCAGGTACCAGAGCACCACCTCAGCCCGCTCTATAGGATGGAGACGTTAGAGAGCGAGCGGGGGAGGATTCCGTCTGCTCCGTCCCTTCTAGCACCTCAGGTCCAGACATCAGAAATGTATTGTGGCAGGGATGGCAAAGAGAGATCATTCTCATCGCGACACGGCTGCACGCGCTTGGGAGTTGCATCCGCCCCGGCGCTACGCACAATTTCCGGATCTCCAACTTGTGGCCGAAACGCACCGCGCAGCGCACCTCAAACCTACCCTCTGTACGATCATTGTCCCGTCTCCGTAGGAATTGGCGGATGGTTCGACCGCGGAAGGCTCGTCATCGTCGTGCACCACCATTGTGTTTATGCTGTCCGTGTCACCGTCCTTGTTACGGCTCGGCCTAAAGAACAAAGCCCAAAACAAGAGTGAATCAACGAGGGTGCAACTTCCTTTCAGTAGCTTTGGGGTCACTGATTTATCTTCACCGCTGCTTTCCAGGTACGGAACCCAACTGCAGTAAAGGAGCAGCCATTTTTACAAAGATAGGGTGCTCATCGATCAGGGGACAATCTCTGGCTTCAGGCACGTCTACTGATCTCCACTGTACAGTTTATTCTTTCAAAGGGCTGGCAATTGCCTTCGAAGGGCAGTTGAGTGTGAACGGCTTGAGTGAGCCAGGTGGGTATTCACGAAAATTGATGATTGTTTCACGGTAACAGTTAGGGAGACGAGCTTCATAGTCCAGATTTTTTTATTTTTTTATTTATTGAATTTATTAAATTAAGTATAAATTCCACCGGCTGCCGTGGTGGGAGATGAAGACATGTCCCCGCAGCATTAGCCTGGGCCTCTGGATTACTGGCCCAGTGACCTTACCTGTACGCCATGGGGTGGTGGGGAATCTGAACTCACTGTTTGAAAGAGATGGAGCCCTCACATTTGAGAAGAAGTCAGATGAGCACTTGAAACGCCACAGCTTACAAGGCTACGGACTATTCTTCCCACAAACCAAGACAACTTCCAGATAAGTGCTGGGAAACTGGATTAGAATTGATTGATGCTTGGTGGCTGGCATATACACAAGACCATAAGACATGGGAGCAGAATTAGCCCATTCGGCCCATCGAGTCTGCTCCGCCCATTCAATCATGGCTGATATGTTTCTCATCCCCATTCACCTGCCTTCTCCCCATAACCCCTGATCCGCTTATTAATCAAGAACCTATCTAAAGACACTCAAGTGTTTTGGCCTCCACAAAAATTTGGCAAAGAGTTCCACAGATTCACCACCCTCTGGAAGAAATTCCTCCTCATCTCTATTTTAAAGGATCGCCCCTTCAGCCCGAGGCTGTGTCCTCTGGTTCTAGTTTCTCCTACAAGTGGAAACATTCTCTCCAGGTCCACTCTACCCAGGCCTCGCTGGCCTGTAAGTTTCAATAAGATCCCTCCTCATCCTTCTGAACTCCAACGACTACAGACCCAGAGTCCTCAACCGTTCCTTATGTAACAAGCTCTTCATTCCAGGGATCATTCTTGTGAAGGGCCTCTTTTTGTGCGATTAAATACTGACTCTATAACTCCCCATCATGTGCTAGTAAACGTACATGTTGTCCCTGGGATGGGATACGCCTGACCATGCTTGCATAGGAAGAATGGCTACTTAACTGGGACAATGGATGGACCAAATGGACCTTTATGCCTGGGAGGAGAAAAACAGATTTGGGCTGGATAATGAAAGCCGAACGTAGGTTATTCACTGAATTCACACCCAACGCTCGCTTCCAAGCACACTTATTGCCCTATTACTGTTCCAGCAAACTCGACGGTACTAAAGGGATGAGAGAGCCACTTTGGTTCGGACAACATGAACTACCTACCCTGACCGGGAACCATCAGAGCTCGACAGATTCTCGTCTTGGTGGTCATTCTCTCCTTCCTCCTCTTCATCATCACTGCTGCCAGAATCTTCACTCGAGGAAGAGTAGTCCATCACTTTAACTGGTGGTTTGGGCAGCTCATCTGTCCGGGTCTCTTTTGCCAAGTTCAGCATATCCTTTAGAAACACATCAAACTCTTACGATTTGGCAGTTGAAACAGCAAATCCCACGCAAAACGCAACGGCGATAAGTGAGCCCGTTCTTCCCACAAACCAAGACAAGTTTACACACATTTTAAAATGGAGCGTTTGTTGCTGTGAATAAGCCCAAGCCAAAAAACCCCACAACTGTGCAATTTCCATCAATTGCCAACAGAATAACTCAAAACTAAGTTTAATGCAGAAATTATATTTTCACGATTGAGAACCATTAGTCAAAATGACAAGAAATATTCCAATGCCAAGAGCATTGTTGCGTGGAAACATCGCCCATCTGATTGTTTCTTTGCCCCCACCTAGTAGCTATGCACAGTTACTTATTCCAATGTGAACGGATTCAATGTTCACAAACTTCCACCCAAAAGGATCCCCCATGCAGTATCCAACTTGATCTGAAATCCAGGAATACATGCCCCCACTGCTCGATCTGTGCATTCAGCATACTGATCGATCGTGTTCAGGAAGAATTTCCGCGTGTCAATGAACCTATCTGTCCTCCTCATACTCTCGATTTGATTTCAGTATCCTCGAAATGCCTTTTCCCATTCGCGAACCATTCCCGTCTGCCCTGGAAGGCCATCTTTTAGCTAGCTCCTTTCGAAAGGCCCACATTTCCCACTGTTTTTGGATCCATAATTGGGTTTAAGTGCAGGGGAGTGTGGCTAATTGGACATCTCTTTCAAAGAGCTTTTGGTTCAATTCCTGTCACGCTGCCTCTCAACCCAGATCTTTGACACTACGTGATCACGTGTGAGGCCTTTCCCGGCACTGCCTCCAATGCTCAGGAGGTCCCCCTGCGTCACTGAGATCAGAAGTGGACGCGGCATTCAAGTTGCGGTCTGGCCAGAGAACTGGAGAGTTTAATCTTTTTCCCCCAACCAATATCTGCCCATCTTGGTTTCCCTCGTCGCTTCCTCGCATTGACCAGACACACCGAGCGGAGCTCCCGGGTCTCTTCCACCCTCACCCTGAGCTAATTTAACCCCATTGAAAATGAAAAGAAATGAAAATCGCTTATTGTCACGAGTAGGCGTCAAATGAAGTTACCGTGAAAAGCCCCTAGTCGCCACATTCCAGCGCCAGTTCGGGGAGGCTGGTACAGGAATTGAACCGTGCTGCTGGCCTGCCTTGGTCTGCTTTAAAAGCCAGCTCTTTAGCCCTGTGCTAAACAGCCCCTGGTGTGGTCATTCTGTGCAGGTGAAGAGGTTTCAACCCACGTGCAAAGCTGGAAGTCAAGTCAGGCTCAACGTGGGACGAACATAATCCAACGTACACAAATCTCCGAGGACAAAACAAGCTCACAGCATAATACAGAATGACACTAACCTCACCTATTGCTCTCTTATAGCTCTGAGGGTTTGCACATTTTGGGAGGCAAGAAGGCAGAAGGTGACAAGTTATTTAAAAGCAAATAGAGATCACGTGAAGTTAATTCAAATACAATATTGCAGCCATAACATTCTCAAAGTCACACGTGCAAAACAAAGAGAAGGGCAGGTCAGTTTCAGGGGAGAATTAAAAGTCAAATTCATAGTTCCAGGATGTCTCAATGGGTTCTTTCTACGTCAACTGAGAGATTGGCACTGCTGGTTTTAATTCCACGCCGCCACTTCATTAGGAAAGCAGACTGAAAGCATTGATTTAATTAAGTGAAACTGCTCGAGACTGAACACCTCAGAGTTTGGCCAGGTACAGAGCGTGCCAGATGCTGCTCCACAGGGTTGGAAGGGAGGGAGAGTTGGCAGGTGATGGCATCGCCAGGGCTGCCTTTACAAATGCCAGCTTTGAACAAACTCATTCTCGGAGCAATTCACCTGTGAGAATTTGATTAAAAGGAAAAAGCGAAGGTTTTTTTTGGGGGGGGGGGGGGTAAAAAGGACGTCTGCAAGTGCAGAGGGGCGGGCGTAGCCTGGTAATGGGACGAGTGCTAAAATACTGTGCTCAGCTGTATCTGCTGTGGTGCAAGTTTCCCGCCACTGGCGAGAATGATGAGTAACTTAGCCACACAAACTAGGGACGTCCCGAGTGAGTTCCCCATCTCAGACAGCGTGGGACATCATTTGTCAAGACATGTTGGGGGGAGAAAGGGAATTATCAGCCAGGATTCCACTTCCTGACCTAGTCCAGATTTGTGGACAGGGAGAGTTGAGTAATGTCTCCCATCACCACCTGCTCAAACATTACTCACAGACACACTGAGTGCTCATTAAACAAGATCATTCAACTGGGCTTGGCCTGCAGTTAATAAACTCCAGGGTCTGGAGATCGGCGAAACACGAGAAAGTGCTGGAAATGCGGGGGCGGCCCGCCCAGTATCTGGGACAATTAAGGCCTTAGGATCCTTCATCGAAGCACGCTAAAACTTTCTAATTCCGCTTCCGGCTGTCTATATCCAGTGCCTTCCAGTTTTGTTTTTTTATTCTTGGCAGGCGAGTCTATAGCACAGGGCGTTAATCACGGCACTAGAAGACATCACAATGCCTTTGTGAACAAAGGCTGGGAGCCAAAGTGTAGAGAGCGAAAGCTGTAAAAGGTGTGCAAAAGATCACCAATATTACACAGCATCAAAAGAACTGGAAGTGTGCGCGGTCAGTATCTCCAGATTATTAAGAGTGAAAATCGCACAGTTTAACAGCATTCAGCTATGTTTTGCACTGCTGGACAGGCCAAGATCCTCTGGCTCTTAGACTTAGATTCAGCTCTTGGGGCTAAAGGGATCAAGGGATATGGGGGGGAAGGCGGGATCAGGGTATTGAACTTGATGATCACCCATGATCATAATGAACGGCGGAGCAGGCTCAAAGGGCCTCCTCCTGCTTCTACTTTCTATGTCTGTTTCTTCAGAGCACAGGCTTGCTGGGTTATGTGGAGCAGTGGGATGGATGATTTGCACCATGCGGTGCTGGGTTATGTGGAGCAGTGGGATGGATGATTTGCACCATGCGGTGGCAGGTCTACACTGCAGGGGTCACCGTCGAATCTCCTGCTGGTGCATCGTTGAAGATACTGTGGATTAGCCTGACTCGGGCGTCAGGTTATTGAGCAGGGCTCACATATACACACACGTATGAGCGCGCTTTGAGGGCCAGTGTGCACAACATGCCTGCCCACATCATGAGAATGTTTCCCATGTTGCTTAAAGACATCAATACAGGCTGGAGTGAACAAACTGGTCTTTTCATATCCGTCATTTGTGTATGTTGACAGAAATAAGGGGGAGGCCATTCAGCCCCTCGACACTGTTTTTTCATTCAATCCCCACCCCCATTTTCACTCCATCTGATCCTTTAATCGTCATAAACACTTTGACGCAGCCACCCGTGATCTTAAATTCTCGAGGGAATGCAAATGCAGTGTCGCCTTGAAAAAAAAATGTTTAACCCCTCGAGGCTCTGACCCAGGCCGCTCCTGAATAAATGCCTCTCATGTCTATAAATCGCACACATAGAGCGGAAGCAGAAGACATAGCCTCCCTAAGGCGAGCAGTTTTGCGAGTACTCTGAAGAAAAGACAAACGAAGAGGGAAGACTCACGGGTGGAGCCATTAATCCACAGGACTCGGAGCACGGGATCTCTGTAGGCCCGAGGCTCAATTTCAGTCAGTCAACTCAGCGGAAGGCTCATGCTCGACTGCACAGGTGGAGAATAGACCTACTTATCTGCTGACAAATGGTGCACTGTATCATGATGCTTGACATCATGGCCCTCGCGTATCGGCCCGTGATGAGGCACTTCAAAAAGGGGCATTCAGCAAGCACCTTGCAAGGCAGCCCTGCCATCACAGTGACGGGTTTGTGGCACAAGGGGCAGTTCCCAATCATTTCACTTGAACCCGCCATACTTCAATAAATGCCACGCTCGGCAGGGTGCGGTGGCAGCGCGGAGATCGGTACACCCTCCGGAACTGCTGCTTCCAAGGCCGTTAGTTACAGAGCAATTCTCTCCCTTTCTCTGCCCCAAAAGCCTGGGCATCTTCCAACGCCATTGTTACTTTTCCTCTCCGACTTGCTGGGCCGGCAGTCTGATTCAGGTTGCTGACGCAGCGTCTGTTCACGCCTCTGTGGGGCTGGGCCCGCTCGGGACAGAAACAGAGGCTGTTCCCCTCACTTAAACTCAGTCAGTGACAGATATCTTTACGGCGGCATTCACAGTGGCCAAACAAATGGTTTAAAATGCACCCTTCCACTGTCGGAAACCACATGGCGTGTGGAGTGTGTGTACAGGTTCAAGGACTTGTTGATTCTCGCCCAACTCTTAAAAGGGCAACGGGCGGTCGGACCTTTCTCCACGATTAGGTGACAGCTCATTTGCCTTGAAGACTGGACAAATAACTGCAAATCATTGCTCTTAAATGGGCCAACCGCTGCTCATCTGTACACAGCAAGGTCCCGCCAACCAGATCAATGATCAGTATACCCCTCTGGCGGCACTGGTTGAGGGTGGAATGGTGGGTGATCGGATTTCCGTCCCGGGATGGCTGCCTGAGGCAACGGCTCGGCTGAAGAATCACATCCCGAGTGATGAAGCACAACACCATCAGGGCTGCCCCAGGAGTGCCTGCTTAACTAATGTGCTCAATTCTGGTTGCCGACGACCACCTCCTGCCGTATGTCAGCACCAACATTAGTGACTGTGCCAAGCTGAAGCATAAAAACAGCGGAGGCGTGTGTGAGCCCACGCGCGAGGGCGGGAGGTGGGGGGACGACGACTAAGCTTAATCTTACAAAGTCAGACAAAGTATTTTCCATACAGCAGTAGGCTGCTTGTCTTCACCGATCTAAGCCAATACTTATATCCCACATGGCCTCTTTGCCGCCTCGATAAAGGAGCATTGATGACGGGATCGCTCCCCCCCAAAAAAAAGAAATGAAAAGCTTTATTACGGGGACTCGGAAATCAGAGAACGTGTCAAGCAGACATCACCAGCTGGGTCATTTTTACAAAATCAGAGGGCTTTGGCTTTTTTTTTTCCCCCAAAAGGAGTGCCAAATTGAAGCAGTAATCTCCTTGAATGGAGAAGTGTTCCCAATGAAAGAGGATGGGGGCAGAATGAACAATTTGACCTTCCATTAAAGAAGAATGTCAAATGGATCTCGTCTGGTTATTTTCAAACGCTTGCAAAAGCCCCTGCAACAGTCGCCGAGCCAAAGCATTCTCCACAGTGCAATGATACTTCCTCTTATGAACAAAAATCTACGATTCCTTCACAGGGAAAAGCTATTTCACCCTCTGCAAAAAAAAATGAAGGTTGCGTAAATATCGGTCCAGGGTTGGCAAAAATTGAGAAAAGCCAGAAGGTGGACAAATTGGAACCGAGCCCAGCCTCTTTATTCCGGAGGGAAATGTTATCGGCTCTTGCCCGAGGCACAAGGTCCTTCAGGTTGTGTCTGCCCCACCCACCCAGTCACAGAGCGACTGCTGCACTCTCTAAGCCTCCCACATTAGGGAGCGTTCACACTTACTGCAGGTCTGCCGGGTCGCGAGGTAGTGCGTATCTCCTCGGGCTTTCCCCGGCTTGTATCCTGCGAGAGAAGCGGCGATCCTTCAGGCTTTGAGGAAGCTGTGGTTGGGGGGGGGGTGGGGAAAATGAAGGCATCAAATTAGTAGCTGCTGAAAGCCAAAACGAAGAGCAGCAGCTAATCCGAACCAAGATAAGGTCACTGAGGTCTGACACTCTAAAGCGATAACCTCTAAGTTTTAAACATCCTTGATATTTTTGTTTGAAGTCTTCAGCTTATCTCCTCCCAAAGCAATCCCAATTCACTTGGGTCTACACGATCCATAAAACAGCACAAACTCCATCCAACGGGTTTTGAGATTGGCTAAGGACCGTCATCACTCATCGTGCCTGTTGGGGTCGGTTAGCTCGGTTGATGAAGCGGAGTGCCGCCATCAACGAGGGTTGGCTCTGTATACCGGCTGAGGTTAACCGTGAAGGCCCCAGCCTTCCCAACCTTGCCCCTCGCCCGAGGTGTGGTGCCCCTCGCCAGAGGTGTGGTGCCCCTCGCCAGAGGTGTGGTGCCCCTCGCCAGAGGTGTGGTGCCCCCCGCCAGAGGTGTGGTGCCCCTCGCCAGAGGTGTGGTGCCCCTCGCCAGAGGTGTGGTGCCCCTCGCCAGAGGTGTGGTGCCCCTCGCCAGAGGTGTGGTGCCCCTCGCCAGAGGTGTGGTGCCCCTCGCCAGAGGTGTGGTGCCCCTCGCCAGAGGTGTGGTGCCCCTCGGGTTGAATGACCAGCAGTCAGTTCTCTCTCAAAAGGGAGAGCAGCCTATGGTTGTCTGGCACCATTTAGGACAGAGATGCGGAGAAATCTCTTCACCCGAGAGTGGTGGGCCTGTGGAATTCGTTACCCTAATAGTTGAGGCCAAAATATTATATGTTTTCAAGACGCAGTTAGATTGGGGGCGAAGGGGATCAAAGGAAACGGGGGGGGGGGGGGATTATAACAATAATAATAAAAATTGCTTATTGTCACAAGTAAGCTTCAAATAAGTTACTGTGAAAAGCCCCCAGTCGCCACATTCCGCCGCCTGTTCGGGGAGGCCGTACGGGAATTGAACCGTGCTGCTGGCCTTCTGCATTACAAGCCAGCTGTTTAGCCCACTGTGCTAAACCAGCCCCTGGGATTGGCTATTGAGTCGGATGATCAGCCATGGCCATAACGAATGGCGGAGCAGGCTCGAAGGGCTGAATGGCCTCCCTCCTGCTCCTATTTTTATATGTTTCTATGGCCTGATTGAGGCCTGAAAAGACAAGGCCCAGAGTGATACGAACGTTAAGAATATAGGTTCCAATTCCGAGGCATTCAGTTCAAGTACTCGACAAACCCAATATTATCAACGTGCAGTTCTGTAAATTTGATTGTGAGGAGATAAGCTGATCAGCTTGAAAGTTTGTTCCGGAATACATCGAGGATCTCAGGCAGCACTTCAAATCAGCCCACTTACTTGTAATTCTGTTGCGCTCCATTGAACCAGTGCCGAGTACTCGAAGGGGGCCAATCAGCGGGAGGCTCTCTGCCCTTTCCCATCCTGGATCAATCCGGCGCAGGTCGGGATTGCTGGAAGCCAATCAGGTCACACAAGTCAAGAAAGGCGCCAATTATCTTTCAACGGGGAGGTCAGTTGTGGTATTACATTCGATCAGAAAACGACTCTTCTGTGAAACAGCAGCCACAGGACCGGTTTACATCACCTCCCCAAGAGGTACAACCAATGTTTCACTTGACAAGGTGGCGCCTCTGACCGTGCCTCACTGAGGTGTGTATAGAATCTCGGTTTTGTACTCTCAGTTACCTCACTCTGGAGTCGGGAAACTACAGGAACACCAATACTGTTCGAGGAATGTTCTGCCTCTGGCGAATTGCTGCTTTGCCTCGTCCGAGACATGTTCATTCAGAAGAGTCAAGGGGGCATGCACAGATTAAGTCAAGGTACTCCCCCGCCCTATCCCCATAAAACAAATAAGCCCACCTAACCTGCACTTCTTTGGACTGTGGGAAGAAACCGGAGCATCCGGAGGAAACCCACGCAGACAGTGACCCAAGCCGGGAATCGAACCCGGGTCTCTGGAGCTGTGAGGCAGCATTGCTAACCACTGCCCCTCTACCACCCCCCTTTGGCCTTGCAAGATCTTCCCTCATGTCATTTAATCACTCCTGCCTCCTTCCATCATAGACGTTACAGTTTCATCTTCCCTCCTCTCCTTTCTCTCTCTCCTCTCTTTCACGCCTCTGTACTTGTTTGAAACTTGTCATATCTCTAATTGTTTCCCATTCTGACCCAAGATCATCGACAAGCAGCTTCAACTCCGTTCCTCTCTCCACTGATGCTGCCCAGGCCTGCTGAGTATATCCACCCTTTTGGGGTTTGGAGGTACGTGAACTAACCCGAACGGTAGGAGGTGGGTGCGGACCTCCAGTGTTCCCATCTCACCAAAGGCAGAACGTTTTTGCTGTCTGCATATTGCCGACTCGCCCGATTGTACAAAATGGAGCTGACATTCCGGGAAAGAGCAGCACGTCTATCCAGCCTGCGATAGTCAGAGCATCATGGCTAAACACTTCCCAAAAATGTATTCTTTCAGGGTCTCACTGGCAACTCCCATCCCTAATTGCCCTTGAACTGAGCGGTTCGATCACGACAGAGGGGCTTGTAAGAGTAAACCACGCTACTGTGGGTCTGGAGTCACGTGTAGGCTAGACCAGGTAAGGACGGCAGATTTCTTTCCCTGAAGTGAATCTGATAGGTTTTGCAACAATCAATGGTAGCATCACGATCACCTTTATGGAGACCGGCTTGGACTTCAGCCTCTGGAATACTAGTCACCATCTCCCCCTACTTCTCCTCTCCCTCTCGTCTCTCTCCCCCCCACCTCCTTCACCCATCCCCCAGAGCCACGTGACCCTCATGAGGGGGAGGGGGCAAAAATCTCGGTCAATACAGGAAATTGGAAAATTCCTCCCCATCTCCCTCGGGGACCACTGAATGAGTATGTGGCAAGATCTCCCAGCCTGAACAACGCGAGGGGTGCTGTTCTCTTGTTCGAGCAACCTGACAATCTGCTATTTCGGCCTCCATGCCCGTGACCATTCAGTCACACCACAATATCCAGCTGGACAACTTGCACACGGAGTGAAAATCAGGGCAGAGGTCATAGGTGAGGGGATAACACTCAACGGTTATGTGCTTAGTAACATTAGCCCCTCTGGAACCTGTTGCATGTCCTGTTGAAGAAACTGTGGAGCAAAGCGGGAAGTTGCTCCCATTGCCACCGAGTAAGCAAGCATACAAGAATAGGGGAGGAAAAAAATAGCCCAGTCCCATCCGAAGTGTTGACAGATTCACCCCAATTACTCTTTGGCAAACAGCTCTCGTATGGTACTGGGGTCCAACCACCTCTGGAACACGGGGCAATTTCTTCCTCACAGCAACAGGGTAAACTCAACTCCTAGGACCAGGGCACAATACGCAAAGAGAAACCTGTGCAAGCGGAGACTGCAATGGTCAAGACAAAGACTCTCGGGAGAGATGGATTGAGTGTGACTGAAGCAAATTCAATGATACGGCACTTGTGGCGGTTTAGGAATCACACCGAGAGAGCAGAGTTTATTTTACGATGAGAGCCCACAGGCTTATAGAGGCTGGGCGAGTGGAATTCTAATTTTACCAAACCCGTACTTTAAGGGTGGAATTTCGGAATCCACTCACTTCCCCAGGAAAGCTACATAGCGGTGGTTTAGCCGAATGAGCATTTCCCAGCAGCTTTTCTTTTGGTTTGCTCGCAGGCTAATTCATCACCCTGTGAAATCTGGAGGGACCGAAAGGGATGGGGCAAGGGGTACAAGAGGTGTTGAATGGTTTATATTACCTCGCCCGTGGTGCCTGCCCTGCCCGATTTAGCAGGGCACTACTGCTGTTCAGCGCTGTCGCTATGGAGGTCGTTCTCTGAGGAACCTTCAGCCAAAAGAGAAAGACAGTCTGTTCATGCACAATTTCCAATTCCAACAAGAAGTCCGCTCTGAATTAAACATGGATTTCGGCTGCGTGGCCTCTTTTAAAGTCATGCTCAGATGGATCGACCCCCCCCCTTTAGGAAGACCCACTGCGGCTTGGCGCTCACATAGAGCTTTGACAGTCCTGCTGCATTAGAAAGAAACGCTGTGGCTTGAACCTCCGCAGTGATCGGTCGGCCATTTTCTCATGTAAAGGTCAAATGGCACGACTGTGAATTATTTCAGCTCTGCGAACTGTGGCCAATTAATTACAAGCACCCGTCACAGCGGATTCTGTGGTAACCTGTGTAACACTCCATCTGTTACAGAAAAGCTCTTCAGCTGGTCTGTAAAATGATTTCAGTTGCTTACTATTACGACTAATGGCGGTCGCAATTAATACCCCGGAGTTAAAAAGTTTCACTTACACAACAACGTACATCTCACAAGAACTCAAAGCACTTTACGTATAATGAGCAACTGCGAAAGGCCGTTGTTTATGTGGACAAAATTGGCAGCGATTTTGATACAGTAAGTGGTGCAAAAGGCATTGAGATAGCCAGCTGATTATTTTTTTTTTTGGTTAGTATTGTACGAGGTCAGGATGTCGGCCCTGGACACATACCTGTGACCTCCTCAAATCTTTAATGTTCATCCAATTCTGGCTTCTTCTGCAGCTCAACTTCCTGTACTCCAAAACGGACAGCCCTGCCTTTGGCCATCAAGACCGTTGGAATTCCCTTCCCAAACTGCCCCCTCTCCTCCTTTAAAATTCACCGTAAAATCTACTTGTTTGACCAAGCTTTTGTCACTTGTCACTGGCTTAACAAAAATCTATCACCGTGTTTACGATGGCAGAACCCTGAACAGTATTGATAGGCAGAGGGGTCTGGGTGTACAAGTCCACAGGTCACTGAAAGGGGCAACACAGGTGGAGAAGGTAGTCAAGAAGGCATACGGCATGCTTGCCTTCATTGGCCGGGGCATTGAGTATAAGAATTGGCAAGTCATGTTGCAGCTGTATAGAACCTTAGTTAGGCCACACTTGGAGTATCGTGTTCAATTCTGGTCGCCACACTACCAGAAGGATGGGGAGGCTCTGGAGAGGGTGCAGAAGAGGTTTATCAGGATGTTGCCTGGTCTGGAAGGTATTGCCGATGAGGAGAGGTTGGAAAAACTTGCTTTGTTCTCACTGGAACGACGGAGGTTGAGTGGCGACCTGATAGAAGCCTACATGATTATGAGGGGCATGGGACAGAGAGGATAGTCAAAAGCTTTCTCCCAGGGTGGAAGAGTCAATTACTAGGGGACTTAGGTTTAAAGTGCGAGGGGCAAGGTTTAAAGGAGGTGTGCGAGGGAATATTTGTTACACAGAGGATAGCGGGTGCCTGGAACTCGCTGCCAGAGGGAGGTGGAAGCACCTGGACTGGGATGAAACTCTAGACCAGAGATGCCAGCCAGCATTGTACTCAAATGGCAATGGTTGAAGCTTGCTCGTGTCTGGAGCATGTTTGAAGGATCTCGCCAAGAGTTCTCCTTGCCTCCATGGTGAAGCGTTCGCGTGGCTTATCTGTTCACACATTCTCCTCGGAGTGGGAAGGGTGTGGGTTGAAGTCTTACTCCAGGGCGTGAATTAACAATGCAGGCTGGCACTCCATTGCAGTGCGGTAGGAGTGTTGCAGTCTCACAGGGGCAATGATGAGATATTAAAAGACCACCCCAATTTGTCGGAACTCCCCTGACAATACGTTTAAAAGAACCCAGAATTCAGTCCCAACACCTTGCGAGTGGCTAAACTACAGAGAAACATCTTGCCGCTTCTAGGCAGCATTACTAGCCAACTTTTAACACTGAGCCTCAGGAGACACAAAGAAAAGTACAGCACAGGAACAGGCCCTTCGGTCCTCCAAGCCTGCGCCGACCACGCTGCCTGTCGAACCCAAAATCTTCTACACTTCCGGGGTCCGTATCCCTCTATTCCCATCCTATTCCTGTATTTGTCAAGACGCCCCTTAAACGTCCCTATCGTCCCTGCTTCCACCACCTCCTCCGGCAGCGGGTTCCAAGCACTCACTACCCTCGTGTAAAAAGCTTTCCTCGCACATCTCCTCTAAACTTTGGCTCTCGCACCTTAAACTTGTGTTCCCTAGTAATTGACTCTTCCACCCTGGGAAAAAGTCGACTATCCACGATCCTCATAAATTTATAGACTTCTATCAGGTCCGCCGCTCAACCTCCGTCGTTCCAGTGAGAACAAACCGAGTTTATTCAACCACTCCTCATAGGTAATATCCTCCATACCATGCGGGGAATAAAGATCGCAGTAATGCAGCAAGAGATGTTCTTTAGAAATTGGGGACTGATATTGGGATTGTGTTGAAACATATCTACATCTAACCGATGCCATGTGTGACCACTGGAGTGTCTGATGGGACATGGCGGGTGAAGCTTCACATCTGGCCCTTGCTGCACCTGACTCGGGTGTGCCTTGCGCTGGAAACGGGAGCGAGAAGACAGGACAAAAATGTGTCAAACCCTCACCTTCAGAAGCTGAAAGCTTTCGGAGAGACGCATTTGGGGGAAGGAAGCTAGTGTTCTATCTATGTCGCAAATTATCACATGAAATATCTTTAAATCATAACCAAACTTGAGTTTTGAAGTGTTGCTTAAAAGTATAAACCCATGTGCATTACTGTTCTCACACGCCTCAAGGTCGCGATTTGTTCTTTCCTCAAGAGAACTTCTACTCAGTCCACAGTTTTCATTGAAGCACAACTCTCCAATGCTGCACACGGGGAATTCAAGATCAAACGTGATCTTCAGATGAAGGGAGTTGGGATTGAATGAAATGAAAATCGCTTATTGTCACAAGTAAGCTTCAAATGAAGTTACTGTGAAAAGCCCCTAGTCGCCGCATTCGGGGAGGCTGGTACGGGAATCGAACCGTGCTGCTGGCCTGCCTCGGTCTGCTTTCAAAGCCAGCAATTTAGCCCTGTGCTAAACCAGCCCCTTGGATTGGGGAGTGAAGGGCTGGGCACCCGAATGTAACTATCATGTTGGAATCATATATTCTGTCCGACCTTATCAGAATTCCATTACAAATTCCCGAATCCACGTCTATTGTGGAAAACTTCCGGTAAACTGTCCAACTGCAATTGCACTCTCCTCCCAACGGTGGTACGGGAGTCCCTCCACCAGGACAGAGAGCGACTACCGTGTGACATGTTTACATAGGAGATCTCCACTCCGGACAGGAACTCGGGAAGTTACAGTGGAAAGGTTTACGGCTGTGTTCGCAAATGCAAAATGAGGATAAACAACTCTGGGACCCGTGGTGCAGTCCAATTTATCAGCTCAGCATTATCTAGGCAGTTCCTTAATCGCGCTACTCGACCTTTACAAAACAAACAAGATAACGAGCTTCAGTAAAGAACATAATAATCAGAAGGCTAACCCTAAACCCTCTAATGAGGAGGCAGGTCGATTCAAGAAACCATTGCAATTAATAAGAAGGCATTGTGCATTTGGTTGAGGGCGTCTTTTCGGCCTGTTCCCTGTTCTTGCACGACAAGGTTTTGGGATTGGTTACCTTAGGGGGTGCTTCATCTTCCATCTTCACCCACGGCCCCGAGTCATCTTTATTGCCGGTGCGGGCAGGTAGTACAGGGGTCTCGGAGGTGGGGTCCGAGTTCTGCCGCAGCATCTCGCCACGCTTCACCGGCACAGGCTCCTGGGTTGGGAAGGCAGCCACGTTCTTGGTCGGTTGGTCTTGGAGTGACTGGGACCTTGGCACCGGCGCGGACGAGGGCTTCAACGCCACGAGGTGGGCCACCTGGAACTGCGAGGAAAAGGGTTCAGCGAGGTTGAGGGGGTGAACGCGAGGGCCAAGTGACACAGACACACACACACAGACACACACACAGACACACACACACACACAGACAGACACACACACACACACACAGACACACACACACACACACAGACACATCAGTGAAGCATCAGTTCAAAACAAACTAAAATTCAGCAGAGGCTGGCAGTCTGAAATAAATGCAGAAAGTGGTGGAAATACTCGGCCTGGAACACAACCGATTTCCCGCCACACTGACACTGCCGGAACTGTTGGGTGTTTCCGACACTTTGTCTTGTTGAAGGTACTTTATCCCCTTCCTCTGACACGGAGAAATTCACTGATCACAGATTCATGGCGAATGGATCTTCTGTTGCAAATTACAGGTGTCCCTCTTCTCCAGCAGATTCCAATCGCGCAGTTTTCTTCAGGCAGGGAGGTAAATGTGGGGCGTACTGAACAGCGTCGCCGCATTTTCATGTTAACGTGGTTACTGAGTGCTCACACTTCAAACAAACAAATCGAGCCACACTGCACATCCCCACAGCTCACCCCCCCCCGCCCTGACCCCACAGCTCACCCCCCCCCCGCCCTGACCCCACAGCTCACCCCCCCGCCCTGACCCCACAGCTCACCCCCCCCACGCCCTGACCCCACAGCTCACCCCCCCCTCGCCCTGACCCCACAGCTCATCCCCCCCCGCCCTGACCCCACAGCTCACCCCCCCCTCGCCCTGACCCCACAGCTCACCCCCCTCTTGCCCTGACCCCACAGCTCACCCCCCCCCCGCCCTGACCCCACAGCTCACCCCCCCGCCCTGAGCCCACAGCTCACCCCCCCCGACCCCACAGCTCACCCCCCCCCGCCCTGACCCCACAGCTCACCCCCCCCGCCCTGACCCCACAGCTCACCCCCTCGCCCTGACCCCACAGCTCACCCCCCCCCCCGCCCTGACCCCACAGCTCACCCCCCCCCCGCCCCGACCCCACAGCTCACCCCCCCCGCCCTGACCCCACAGCTCACCCCCCCCCCTGACCCCACAGCTCCCCCCCCTGCCCTGAGCACACAGCTCACCCCCCCCGCCCTGACCTCACAGCTCACCCCCCTCGTGCCCTGACCCCACAGCTCACCCCCCCCGCCCTGACCCCACAGCTCACCCCCCTCTTGCCCTGACCCCAGAGCTCACCCCCCCCCTCGCCCTGACCCCACAGCTCACCCCCCCGCCCTGACCCCACAGCTCACCCCCCCCGCCCTGACCCCACAGCTCACCGCCCTCTTGCCCTGACCCCAGAGCTCACCCCCCCCGCCCTGACCCCACAGCTCACCCCCCCGCCCTGACCCCACAGCTCACCCCCCCCCGACCCCACAGCTCACCCCGCCCGCCCTGACCTCTCAGCTCACACCCACCCCCGCCCTGACCCCACAGATCACCCCCCTCTTGCCCTGACCCCACAGCTCACCCCCCCCCCCGCCCTGACCCCACAGCTCACCCCCGCCCTGACCCCACAGCTCACCCCCCCCCTCGCCCTGGCCCCACAGCTCACCCCCCCCCCCGCCCTGGCCCCACAGCTCACCCCCCTCGCCCTGACCCACAGCTCACCCCCCCCTCGCCCTGACCCACAGCTCACCCCCCCCCCCGCCCTGACCCCACAGCTCACCCCCCCCCGCCCTGACCCCACAGCTCACCCCCCCGCCCTGACCCCACAGCTCACCCCCCCCACGCCCTGACCCCACAGCTCACCCCCCCCCTCGCCCTGACCCCACAGCTCATCCCCCCCCGCCCTGACCCCACAGCTCACCCCCCCCTCGCCCTGACCCCACAGCTCACCCCCCTCTTGCCCTGACCCCACAGCTCACCCCCCCCCCGCCCTGACCCCACAGCTCACCCCCCCGCCCTGAGCCCACAGCTCACCCCCCCCGACCCCACAGCTCACCCCCCCCGCCTTGACCCCACAGCTCACCCCCCCCCGCCCTGACCCCACAGCTCACCCCCTCGCCCTGACCCCACAGCTCACCCCCCCCCCGCCCTGACCCCACAGCTCACCCCCCACCGCCCCGACCCCACAGCTCACCCCCCCCGCCCTGACCCCACAGCTCACCCCCCCCCGACCCCACAGCTCCCCCCCCTGCCCTGAGCACACAGCTCACCCCCCCCGCCCTGACCTCACAGCTCACCCCCCTCGTGCCCTGACCCCACAGCTCACCCCCCCCGCCCTGACCCCACAGCTCACCCCCCTCTTGCCCTGACCCCAGAGCTCACCCCCCCCTCGCCCTGACCCCACAGCTCACCCCCCCGCCCTGACCCCACAGCTCACCCCCCCCGCCCTGACCCCACAGCTCACCGCCCTCTTGCCCTGACCCCAGAGCTCACCCCCCCCGCCCTGACCCCACAGCTCACCCCCCCCGCCCTGACCCCACAGCTCACCCCCCCCCCGACCCCACAGCTCACCCCGCCCGCCCTGACCTCTCAGCTCACACCCCCCCCCGCCCTGACCCCACAGATCACCCCCCTCTTGCCCTGACCCCACAGCTCACCCCCCCCCCGCCCTGACCCCACAGCTCACCCCCGCCCTGACCCCACAGCTCACCCCCCCCCTTGCCCTGGCCCCACAGCTCACCCCCCCCCCCGCCCTGGCCCCACAGCTCACCCCCCTCGCCCTGACCCACAGCTCACCCCCCCTCGCCCTGACCCACAGCTCACCCCCCCCCCCCCCGCCCTGGCCCCACAGCTCACCCCCCTCGTGCCCCGACCCACAGCTCACCCCCCCCGCCCTGACCACACAGCTCACCCCCCCTCGCCCTGACCCCACAACTCACCCCCCCGCCCTGACCACACAGCTCACCCCCCCCCCGAACCCCACAGCTCACCCACCCCCGCCCTGACCCCACAGCTCACCCCCCTCGTGCCCTGACCCACAGCTCACCCCCCCTCGCCCTGACCCCACAGCTCACCCCCCCGCCCTGACCTCAGAGCTCACACACCCCTCGCCCTGACCTCAGAGCTCACACACCCCTCGCCCTGATCCCACAGCTCACCCCCCCGCCCTGACCCCACAGCTCACCCCCCCCCGACCCCACAGCTCACCCCGCCCGCCCTGACCCCACAGCTCACCCCCCGCCCTGACCCACAGCACACCCCCCCCGCCCCGACCCCACAGCTCACCCCCCCCTCCCCCTGACCCCACAGCGCACACCCCCCCCCGCCCTGACCCTACAGCTCACCCCACCCGCCCTGGCCCCACAGCTCACCCCCCCCTCGCCCTGACCCTACAGCTCACCCCCCCCTCGCCCTGACCCCACAGCTCACCCGCCTCATGCCCTGACCCCACAGCTCACCCCCTCGTGCCCTGACCCTACAGCTCATGCCCTCGTGCCCTGACCCCACAGCTCACCCCCCCTCGTGCCCTGACCCCACAGCTCACCCCCCCTCGTGCCCTGACCCCACAGCTCACCCCCCCTCGTGCCCTGACCCCACAGCTAACCCCCCCCTCGTGCCCTGACCCCACAGCTCACCCCCTCGTGCCCTGACCCCACAGCTCACCACCACCCCGCCCTGACCCCACAGCTCACCCTCCACCTGCCCTGACCCCACAGCTCACCCTCCTCCTGCTCTGACCCTACAGCTCACCCCCCTTGTGCCCTGACCCTACAGCTCACCCCCCCCCGCCCTGACCCCACAGCTCACCCCCCTCTTGCCCTGACCCCACAGCTCACCCCCCCCCTCGTGCCCTGACCCCACAGCTCACCCCCCCCTCGTGCCCTGACCCCACAGCTTACCCCCCTTGTGCCCTGACCCTACAGCTCACCCCCCCCGCCCTGACCCCACAGCTCACCCCCCTCTTGCCCTGACCCCACAGCTCACCCCCCCTCGTGCCCTGACCCCACAGCTTACCCCCCTTGTGCCCTGACCCTACAGCTCACCCCCCCCGCCCTGACCCCACAGCTCACCCCCCTCTTGCCCTGACCCCACAGCTCACCCCCCCCTCGTGCCCTGACCCCACAGCTCACCCCCCCTTCGTGCCCTGACCCCACAGCTCACCCCCCCCGCCCTGACCCCACAGCTCACCCCCCTCTTGCCCTGACCCCACAGCTCACCCCCCCTCGCCCTGACCCCACAGCTCACCCCCCCTCGCCCTGACCCCACAGCTCACCCCCCCCTCGCCCTGACCCCATAGCTCACCCCCCCTCGCCCTGACCCCACAGCTCACCCCCCCGCCCTGACCCCACAGCTCACCCCCCCCCCCGCCCTGACCCCACAGCTCACCCCCCCGCCCCGACCCCACAGCTCATCCCCCCCCGCCCTGACCCCACAGCTCACCCCCCCCCCTGACCCCACAGCTCCCCCCCCTGCCCTGAGCCCACAGCTCACCCCCCCCCGTCCTGAGCCCACAGCTCACCCCCCCCGCCCTGACCCCACAGCTCACCCCCTCTTGCCCTGACCCCAGAGCTCACCCCCCCTCGCCCTGACCCCACAGCTCACCCCCCCGCCCTGACCCCACAGCTCACCCCCCCAGCCCTGACCCCACAGCTCACCCCCCCCTCGCCCTGACCCCACAGCTCACCCCCCCGCCCTGACCCCACAGCTCACCCCCCCAGCCCTGACCCCACAGCTCACCCCCCTCTTGCCCTGACCCCAGAGCTCACCCCCCCCGCCCTGACCCCACAGCTCACCCCCCCCGCCCTGACCCCACAGCTCACCCCCCCCCGACCCCACAGCTCACCCCGCCCGCCCTGACCTCTCAGCTCACCCCCCCCCCCCCGCCCTGACCCCACAGCTCACCCCCCCCCCGCCCTGACCCCACAGCTCACCCCCGCCCTGACCCCACAGCTCACCCCCCCCTCGCCCTGGCCCCACAGCTCACCCCCCCCCCGCCCTGGCCCCACAGCTCACCCCGCCCGCCCTGACCCCACAGCTCACCCCCCCCCCCCCCGCCCTGACCCCACAGCTCACCCCCCTCGCCCTGGCCCCACAGCTCACCCCCCCCCCTCGCCCTGACCCACAGCTCACCCCCCCTCGCCCTGACCCACAGCTCACCACCCCCCCCCGCCCTGGCCCCACAGCTCACCCCCCCCGCCCTGACCCACAGCTCACCCCCCCCCCGCCCTGACCCCACAGCTCACCCCCGCCCTGACCCCACAGCTCACCCCCCCCTCGCCCTGGCCGCACAGCTCACCCCCCCCCCTCGCCCTGACCCACAGCTCACCCCCCCTCGCCCTGACCCACAGCTCACCCCCCCCCCGCCCTGACCACACAGCTCACCCCCCCCGCCCTGACCCCACAGCTCACCCCCCTCGTGCCCTGACCCACAGCTCACCCCCCCTCGCCCTGACCCCACAGCTCACCCCCCCGCCCTGACCTCAGAGCTCACACACCCCTCGCCCTGATCCCACAGCTCACCCCCCCGCCCTGACCTCAGAGCTCACACACCCCTCGCCCTGACCCCACAGCTCACCCCCCCCCCCCGACCCCACAGCTCACCCCGCCCACCCTGACCCCACAGCTCACCCCCCTCGTGCCCCGACCCACAGCTCACCCCCCCCTCCCCCTGACCCCACAGCGCACACACCCCCCCGCCCTGACCCTACAGCTCACCCCACCCGCCCTGGCCCCACAGCTCACCCCCCCCTCGCCCTGACCCTACAGCTCACCCCCCCCTCGCCCTGACCCCACAGCTCACCCCCCTCATGCCCTGACCCCACAGCACACACCCCTCCTGCCCTGACCCCACAACTTACCCCCCTCGTGCCCTGACCCCACAGCTCACCCCCCTCATGCCCTGACCCTACAGCTCACCACCACCCCGCCCTGACCCCACAGCTCACCCCCCTCTTGCCCTGACCCCACAGCTCATCCCCCTCCCACCCTGACCCTACAGCTCACCCCCCCCCCCCGCCCTGACCCCACAGCTCCCCCCCCTCCTGCCCTGACCCTATAGCTCACCCCCCCGCCCTGTCCCCACAGCTCACCCCCTCGTGCCCTGACCCCACAGCTCACCCCCTCCTGCCCTGACCCCACAGCTCACCCCCCTCGTGCCCTGACCCTACAGCTCATCCCCCCCCCTCGCCCTGACCCCACAGCTCACCCCCCTCGTGCCCTGACCCTACAGCTCATGCCCTCGTGCCCTGACCCCACAGCTCACCACCACCCCGCCCTGACCCCACAGCTCACCCCCCCTCGTGCCCTGACCCTACAGCTCATGCCCTCGTGCCCTGACCCCACAGCTCACCACCACCCCGCCCTGACCCCACAGCTCACCCCCCCTCTTGCCCTGACCCCACAGCTCACCCCCCTCGTGCCCTGACCCCACAGCTCACCCTCCACCTGCCCTGACCCCACAGCTCACCACCCCCCCGCCCAGACCTCACAGCACACACCCCTCGTGCCCTGACCCCACAGCTTACCCCCCTTGTGCCCTGACCCTACAGCTCACCCCCCCCGCCCTGACCCCACAGCTCACCCCCCTCTTGCCCTGACCCCACAGCTCACCCCCCCCCTCGTGCCCTGACCCCACAGCTCACCCCCCCCTCGTGCCCTGACCCCCCAGCTTACCCCCCTTGTGCCCTGACCCTACAGCTCACCGCCCCCGCCCTGACCCCACAGCTCACCCCCCTCTTGCCCTGACCCCACAGCTCCCCCCCCCTCGTGCCCTGACCCCACAGCTCACCCCCCCTCGTGCCCTGACCCTACAGCTCACCCCCCCCGCCCTGACCCCACAGCTCACCCCCCTCTTGCCCTGACCCCACAGCTCACCCCCCCTCGCCCTGACCCCACAGCTCACCCCCCCTCGCCCTGACCCCACAGCTCACACCCCCCTCGCCCTGACCCCATAGCTCACCCCCCCTCGCCCTGACCCCACAGCTCACCCCCCCGCCCTGACCCCACAGCTTACCCCCCTCATGCCCTGACCCCACAGCTCACCCCCTCGTGCCCTGATCCCACAGCTCACCCCCCCCCCCCGCCTTGACCCCACAGCTCACCCCCTCGTGCCCTGACCCCACAGCTCACCCCCTCGTGCCCTGACCCCACAGCTCACCCCCTCGTGCCCTGACCCCACAGCTCACCCACCCTCGCCCTGACCCCACAGCTCACCCACCCTCGCCCTGACCCCACAGCTCACCCCCCCTCATGCCTTGACCCTACAGCTCACCCCCCCTTGTGCCCTGACCCCTCAGCACACACCCCTCGTGCCCTGACCCCACAGCTCACCCACCCACGCCCTGACCCCTCAGCTCACCCCCCCTCATGCCTTGACCCTACAGCTCACCCCCCCTTGTGCCCTGACCCCTCAGCACACACCCCTCGTGCCCTGACCCCTCAGCACACACGCCTCATGCCCTGACCCCACAGCTCACCCCCCTCTTGCCCTGACCCCACAGCTCATCCCCCTCCCGCCTTGACCCCACAGCTCACCCCCCTCGCCCTGACCCCACAGCTCACCCCCTCATGCCCTGACCCCACAGCTCACCCCCCTCTTGCCCTGACCCCACAGCTCATCCCCCTCCCGCCTTGACCCCACAGCTCACCCCCCTCGCCCTGACCCCACAGCTCACCCCCTCGTGCCCTGACCCCACAGCTCACCCCTCCTGCCCTGACCCCTCAGCACACACCCCTCATGCCCTGACCCTACAGCTCACCCCCCCCCCGCCGTGACCCCACAGCTCACCCCCTCGTGCCCTGACCCCACAGCTCACCCCCCCCCCGACTCCACAGCTCACCCCCCTCCTGCCCTGACCCTACAGCTCACCCCCCCCCGCCGTGACCCCACAGCTCACCCCCTCGTGCCCTGACCCCACAGCGCACACCCCTCCTGTCCTGACCCCACAGCTCACCCCCCCGCCCTGACCCCACAGCTCACCCCCCTTGTGCCCTGACCCTACAGCTCACCCCCCCCCCCACCCTGACCCCACAGCTCACCCCCCCCCACCCTGACCCCACAGCTCACCCCCCCCTCTTGCCCTGACCCCGCCAACTCACCCTCTCGTGCCCTGACCCCACAGCTCACCCCCCCGCCCTGACCCCAGCTCATCCCCCTCCCACCCTGACCCCACAGCTCACCCCCCTCCTGCCCTGACCCCACAGCTCACCCCCTTCTGCCCTGACCTCACACCTCACCCCCTTCTGCCCTGACCCCACAGCTCACACCCCCCTGCCCTGATCCTACAGCTCCTCCCCCCCTGCCCTGACCCCGCCAATTCACCACCTCCCTTCCCGACAGCCCCACAGCTCACTGCCTACCTCCCTGGGCACCTCCACAACTCTCCTCCTCACTCACCCACACCCCGCCACTCGCAACCTTCCTCCCTGACCCCCCCCCCCCACACCCCCCATGACTTGTCTGCTACATCCCTTACACTGATTTGCCCCTCCCTCCATGACACCGCCCTCAACTCGCCCCCTCCCTCCCTGACACCCCTCATCTCATCCCCTCCCTTCCTGACACCCACCTCAACTCACCCCCTCCCTCCCTGACACCCCCTCATCTCATGCCCTCCCTTCCTGACAACCACCTCAACTCGCCCCCTCCCTCCCTGACACCCCCTCATCTCATCCCCTCCCTTCCTGACACCCACCTCAACTCGTCCCCCCCCCTTCCTGACACCCCTCTCAACTCACCCCCTCCCACCCCCAACATCTCCTATCCCCCTCCCCATGGCCCCCTCACTAGCCACCTCCCCCAACCCACCCACCACTCCCTCCAATCCGCCCCCTCCTCTCCCCAACTCTCCACCTCCTCCATCGACCTTCCCAACATGACCCCTCCCTAACCTGCCCAGCCAACTCACCGCCTCCCTCCCCGACCCTCCCAACATTTTGCCTCTTCTCCCTCATTCCCTTCCTCTTTGCCAGCCCTTGCCTGAGCCCTCGCTCACAGTGAGGGTGCGGGAGAGGGAGGCAGTGAGTGCCCCCGGGGCTGCGGGGGGGAAGTGAGCGGGGAGGAAGTGAGCGGGGAGGAAGTGAGCGGGGAGGATTTGCGAACTGGAGGCTGGAAGTCTAGGCATGAGATCAGTTTGAAGAGTTAGGAAGAGGATCTTTGGACTAGTTGAAGGCGGTTTTTTAATGTAAAGAATATCGGGCGGTGTAGTTGAGGTGAATAACGCTGATGCGTTCAAAGGGAAGCTGGATAAACTCAGGAAGGTAAAGAACTACAAGGAAATGAGGAACGGCTGAGATGAAGTAAAATGGAGGTAGGGCTGTGTGGAGGATAAAAACCTTCGCTCACCTGACAAACCTGGTCCTATGCTGTCAGTCCCATGCACAATATAGCTCTTGTCGATCAGATGCAAACAATATTGCATGTAGGCACGATCAGACGCATTTGGAAACACTGGCAGCTAGCCAGGAGTTACTCAGTTAGCTGCTTCAAGGTTTAGGATGCTGACATTAATTAATTCCCTGCACATCTGCATTTCATTAAGTCAGCATAGCCGTTAACCCGAGCCTTGCATGAAGACACGCGAGTAAACGCCAGAGAATATCCAAATTCTTTTCAACACGGAACGGAACAAGTGCCTGAGCTTTTGGAGGGTGGCCAGCGGCAGCAGCAGCTATAGGTGGGCCAGCAACTCACCTCAGCACTGCAGCCATTTTGTTGCCCAAATAACCTTGGGCCTACGCCAGTTAGTGCTCCCTGCCCATCAATGCTCCCTTTAACGTTTCCTAACCATGTGCGGAATGAATATTGTGTGCTTCAAAACCACGGTAATGTGTGGCCTTGCACCACTAGAACAAAAAAAATTCTATATATATATATATATATATATATTATATATAGATCCGAAGAAAAAAAAGAGTACCGCCCTTGCTGTCGTTACGGCAACATGCTAATCCACAAATTAGCTGATATCAATTTTAAGTTGACCATGGTGACATTTGAACTCACGACCTCTGGCTTTTAGGTTCAGTACCACAACATTAAGTGAGGTGCTCTTTCCAAGGGCAGCTGCTGGGCCGAATGGCCTTCCTTCTGCACTGTACATACATGCGAACGGTGTGTGTTAATTTTGATCACGTAATTTGTATTTTAGTAGGGGTATTTCAGTGGGGGGGGGGGTAACAGGGCTGGGAAGGGGAGTGGGCCTGGGCACGGTGTCCTTGCGCAGGGTGGGTGCAGACTCAATGGGCCGAATGGCCTCCTTCTGCACTGTAGGGATTCCATGATCAGCCGGACAGATGTAAAGCTGGATTGGCAACACTGGCTCAAGACAAGGGTCTTGTGTTTCAACCCTGACGAGGTTTCTGAATATCACGAACGTTTTTTGAACATTACGATGACAGCTCAGAGATTTCCCCACATCAACAACCGCAATCAGGCAGGTGTAAAGCATGGTCAGTGAATTTAGAGGTGTTTGTTCTAATGACCAGGAGGGCAAAGATCGAGAGAGACATGGGGCCGGATTATCTATCGTCCAATCGCAGAGGCACATTTTGGTCTGCGAGCAGCCACACTTAGATTTTTTTTGGGGGGGGGGGGGGGGGGGGGGTGGGGGTGGAAATTCGATTTTACTCCGCATTCCCGGCCGCAAGCCACTTCCATTTGCCCCTCTTGTGGATTGGGAACACCTACTGTGCATAAACGTACACCTGCCCCCAGGTTAAATAGGAGATAGAAATCAAATTGCCTCCCGCACACCATCTGGTGGTGCGGGGTTTTGGAAACCCATCAACAGATTTCCCGGTTTGAGAGCTTGTAAAGAAAATGGGAAGCCTGTTGAGGAGTTCGAAACATCCTCAAAGGCAAGTGAAAAGTGTTTCCACGACTTCACAAGTCGCTACTCGGTGCTGTATTGTAACACAGATGGTTTTTTATGCAGTGATTCTCCCTAAGGGTCTTTAGAAGTAAATTGACCCTTACATTGACCAGCATTGCCGAATTGTTTGCATGCATGAGAGTACTTTTCCAATGGAGAAAGTGCAGTAAAAAAAATGCTACAATATGTCATGCCGGCTTGTGCTATTGCCTTTTGTACTGATTTAAATGGCTCTTGGTGAAAAATCAGAACTGACGCGAGTGAATTTCCAGTTAATCCCATTTGATTAATCATGTCCAGCTTGGCCCCCGTTTATTCATTACCTGTCACGGGGGATAGCTACTAGTTCCCTACATGTAGGCTAGCATGGCAGTAAACCTAATTTAACCAACAGAATGTACAGAGCACTGGATGGGGCGATTGTGGAGAAGAACTACCTTCGACTGGGCTCCCTGTGGCTCCACGGGCCGGTGCATGGGCGGTGTCTGGGAGGCCTGGACGGCACTGCCGGGCACCGATTCAGTGAGCGACTGCAGCGATGGATCAGATATTGTGGTCCCCAACTTGGGCTTCGCACCAGGAGAGTTCTGCCTGTTCATTTTGGAGCGTTCTTCAACCTTCACAGACAAGAGAGACAGGCTCAAATGAGGCAAGTGAGTTGGTAGTAAAACAAAGCAAGCAGGTTCATAGTGAGCCCTGGGGCTTGGCTCTGTAATGCGGCAAGTTCTGATTTATGTAAAACATGTGGTAAACAGTGTCGGCGTTCTTAATGTTTTATGTGCCCCGAGATAAATGAGCCACATTTAAGCGACACTCAAAGCAACAATTGTGGAGGCCAGTGATCCTGAACAGGCCGTTATAGTTTGCAAACGTATTTAGAGCCATTCCTTCAGACAGCCTGAGCTCAACTCCATTTTGTTCTAATGTTGACGACATATTTCAGTAGCCAATGCCAAACGCTACATCATACAACCTCAGCCCATTGGTACCGCAGACCTTTACATATCACCGGTGAGCTTGGATTTGCCGGTTTTCTATGTAACCGCGAGCATTAAGGATAACCGAGTGTGATACATGCGTGTTGCCCTGTTCAGGTACTCTAGCCTCTGAAGGCCCAGAGACCACAGTCCATAGCCAGACAGGTTGGCTAGATATTTGGTCCTTTCATCTCTGCCTGCTGCAAGGAGCGAGGAATTTGCATCCTGTGACGAACACTCATGCTGCAAGACACAGATTTCCGGGATCGCTGGACGTGGTCAAAACACAATCCATCCATAATGTGCATCCCTACTGATAAATGTAAACCGTACATCTTTTCAGGAATCTTTTCCTTCCCATTCTCCTTCATTTCACCCTCCTAGAGAGAATTGCTTTTAATGGAGGAGAAGGTGAACTGTCTGTGCGGAGTCTGCACGTTCTCCCCCGTGTCTGCGTGGGTTTCCTCCGGTTTCCTCCCACAGTCCAAAGCTATGCAGGTTAGGGGGATCGGCCGTGCTAAATTTCCCCTTAGTGTCCAAAGGTATGCAGGGAAGTGGGGTTACGGGGGTAGGGGGTGAGCTTAGGTAGGGTGCTCTCAGGGGTTTGCACATTCTCCCCGTGTCTGCGTGGGTTTCACCCCCACAACCCAAAGATGTGCAGGTTAGGTGGACTGGCCACGCTAAATTGCCCCTTAATTGGGAAAAAAATAATTGGGTACTCTAAATTGTGTTTTAAAAAGATAGGGTGCTCTTTCGGAGGGTTGGTGCAGACTCGATGGGCCGAATGGTCTCCTTCTGCACTGTAGCAATTCTATGATTCTCACCCTCTGCAGATTGGGAACTAGTCAACGTGTGAAGTGCAATTTTACTTATTTGTGCGTGCACATGCGCGAGGGAAGCACAATTGCAGCACATTCAATAAAAAAAAGGAGCCTGGGCTGCCACACGATGATCATACAACAGGACTGGGCCGTGAATTCCCCCTCTGTATAAATCCAGAGAATTCAGGAGAAGCGTGGCCAGAGTACCAACCTCGCTACCACAGGGGGTGATTGAGGTGAATAGTAGAGGTACATTTGAGAGAGGATAGATGAGAAAGGAACAGAACGTCATGTCACACAGGATGGGATACAATGTGCAAGGTAGAAACAAGCTATTTAACCCACTCCAACGTTGATGTTCGTCTGAGCTTCGAGCCATACTCATCCCCCTCCAGTCCTCTCTCTAGTGCATTTACCTAGCCTCCCCTTCAAGGCACCTGAACTGCTTCCTAGTGGTAGCGAGCTTCACATTCTCACCGCACTCTGGGCACAGAGATTCTCGGTGCCTTGAGGTAGCAGTGCTAACCACTCCGCCACCCTGTGCCACTCCTCCCAAGAGCGATATCTAATTTCTTGCTGAAATTACACAACGTTTTGCCCTCAACTACTTTGTGGTAGTGAATTCCAGATTCACCGCTCTCTGGGTGAAGAAATTTCTCCTCACCTCAGCCCCTTATCCTCAAACTATGACCCCCTAGTCCTGGACACCCTCCACCATCGGGAACATTCTTTCTGAATCTACCCTGTCTAATCCTGTTAGAATTTTGTAAGTTTCGATGAGATCCCCTCTCACTCTTCTAAACTCCAGTGAATATAATCCTCACTGACTTAGTCTCTCCTCGTATGTCAGTCCCGCCACCCCAGGAATCAGCCTGGTAAACCTTCGCTGCCCTCCCTCCATAGCAAGAACATCCTTCCTCAGAGAAGGACACCAAAACTGCCCACAATACTCCAGGTGTGGCCTCACCAATGCCCGGTACAACTTCAGTAAAACATCTCTATTCTCTTTTTAAAAATAAATTTAGAGTATCCAATTTTTTTTCTCCAATTAAGGGGCAATTTAGCGTGGCCAATCCACCCCCCCCCTGAACATTTTTGGATTGTGGGGGTGAGACACACGTAGATAAGGGGAGAATGTGCAAACTCCACACGGACAGTGACACAGGGCCGGGATCGAACCTGGGACCTCGGCGCTGTGAGGCAGCAGTGCTAACCACTGTGCCACCCCTCTATCCCTATACTCAAATCCTCTCGCTATGAAGGCCAACATACCATTTGCCTTCTTTCCTGCCTGCTGTACCTGCGCGCTTACTTTCAGCGACTGATGCACGAGGACACCGAGATCTCGCTGAGAATCCGCCTCTCTCAACGCATTCAGATAATAATCGGCCGTCCTATTTTTGCTACCGAAGCCGGCCACCTCACATTTATCCCCATTATACTGCATCTGCCCCGCATGTGCCCACTCACTCAGCCTGTCCAAATCCCGCTGAAGCATCTCTGTATCCTCCTCACAGCTCACCCTCCCACCCAACTTTGTATCATCTGCAAACTTGGATAACAAATTTAGTTCCCTCGTCCAAATCATTTATATAATGTGAACAGTTGGGGTCCTAGCACAGATCCCTGCGGTATCCCACTAGTCACTGCCTGCCAATCAGAAAAAGGCCCATTTATTCCAACTTCTTGTTTCCCGTCTGCTAACCAGCTTTCTATCCATCTCAAGACATGACACCACCACCAAAGAGCAGTGGAGACTCTGAGTGAACTAAACATTTCAAAACTAATTTGGATGGATCTTTGTTGGGCAAGGCCATTAAGAGCCAAGTACCCAGAGCTTGGAGTCGGAGATAAGATACTGGTCAGCCATGATCGAGCTTCAAGGGGCCGAATGGTCACTTCCTCTGCCTATGTCCATCTTTACTGAAGATCAGCACCATTCCTCCTCCTGGTCTTTGCCCTATCGAGAAAGGGGAATTTCTAAAGGATTACCTCCTTCGCCCAGGCTGGTTTGTCAGTCGGATTCAGGTTTTTATTGTAATAGTACAGCTGCTTCTTTTCTTGGGGCTGTTGCTGCAGCTGTTGTTGCTGCTGCTGTTTCTGCAGCTGTTGTTGCTGCTGTTGCTGCTGCAGTGACATGAGGAAGGCATGCTCCTGCTGCAGTTGCCTCTGAAGCCGCTCAGACTGTCGCTGCTCCTCCAGCTGTTTTCGCTTGTATTCCTGCAACAAGGAAGCAAGTCCGAGGGTTAGCAATCACCGGGCCATGTCCCAAGAGAAAACCTCAAGGGGGCTGACGGGAACATGTAAAAGCAGCACCAGAACGACACTTCCTCAACCCAAACAAAAGGCCAAGGCTGCATTTGTCGCGACCCTGAGCAGCCTGCAGACTCGCACAGTCTTACCACAATAAAGCAACAGGTTGTCCACCCGGCAATCACTTCAGGATATGGGTGATGCTGGCAAGGCTGCCTATCCTGAGAACATAGCGGTGGTGACGGACTCTGCTCCTCGCCCTGTCGCAGGTCACGTAATGATTCATAGAATCCCTACAGTGCAGAAGGCGGCCATTCGTCCCCTCTGGCCTGCACCACCCCTCTGAAAGAGCACCCTACCGAGGCCCAATCCGCCGCCCTGTCCCCACTCCCCCGGACTGTCCCTGCAATCACACCTAACCTTCTAGGAAACCAAGGGGAAAGGCATCACGGCAGCGTAGTGGTTTGCCTCACGGCGCCGAGGTCCCAGGTTCGATCCCGGCTCTGGGTCACGGTCCGTGTGGAGTTTGCACATTCTCCCCGTGTTTGCGTGGGTTTTGCCCCCACAACCCAAAGATGTGCGGGGTAGCTGGATTGGCCACGCTAAATTGCCCCTTAATTGGAAAAAATGAATTGGGTACTCTAGAATTTTTTTTAAAAAGGGAGACCAAGGGGCAATTTAGCACGTCCAATCCACACTAACCTGCACACCTTTGAACTGTGGGGAGAAACCGGAGCACCCGGAGGAAACCCACGCAGACACGGGGAGAACGTGCAGACTCCGCACAGTCACCCGAGGGCGGAATTGAACCCGAGTGCCTGGCACTGTGAGGCAGCGGTGCTAACCACTGTGGCCACTTGGCTGCTGTTTGCTTTGGCTTTGATACAAACAAGGAACTCATTAAGTCACAGCCGTGGACAGCTACGCGAGGGACTGGAGTCACGTCTAGATAAGGCATGATTGACAGGTTCACTTTGTTAAAAAAGCATCAGTGGACCAGCTGGACTTTTGAGACAACCCAACAGCTTCACAGTTAGTACCATAAAACTTTCAGAGGGCTTCCTTGGTTTTGTTTTGTAACCGGAATTCAAACTGCTGTGGTAGGATATAAACGTGCATCTCCCCGATTACCATTCGGGAATCACTGAACCATTGTGGCCTAAGTAAAGCCGTCGGTGAAGAGGTTATTTCCCCCGAAACTTTGGGTTTAGTTAGCTGAAAGCCAGCCCTATTTGTTTAACAAGAACATAAGAACTAGGAACAGGAGCAGGCCATCTGGCCCCTCGAGCCTGCTCCGCCATTTAATGAGATCATGGCTGATCTTTGTGGACTCAGCTCCACTCTCCGGCCCGTACACCATATCCCCGAATCCCGTTATTCTTTAGAAAGGTATCTATCTTTTTCTTAAAAACGTTTAAAGAAGGAGCCTCAACTGCTTCACTGGGCAAGGAATTCCAGAGATTCACAACCCTTTGGGTGAAGACGTTCCTCCTAAACTCGGTCCTAAATCTACTTCCCCTTATTTTGAGGCTATGCCCCCTAGTTCTGCTTTCACTCGCCAGTGGAAACAACCTGCCCGCATCTATCCTATCTATTCCCTTCATAATCTTACATGTTTCTATAAGATCCCCCCGCATCCTTCTAAACTCCAATGAGTACAGTCCCAGTCTACTCAACCTCTCGTCATAATCTAATCCCCTCAACTCTGGGATCAACCTAGTGAATCTCCTCTGCACTCCCTCCAGTGCCAAAAGGTCCTTTATCAGGTAAGGAGACCAAAACTGAACACAATACTCCAGATGCGGCCTCACCAACACCCTATACAATTGCAGCATAACCGCCCTAGTCTTGAACTCCATCCCTCTAGCAATGAAAGACAAAACTCGACTAGCCTTCTTAATCACCTGTTGCACCTGCACACCAACTTTTTGCGACTTGTGCACCAGCACACCCAGGTCCCTCTGCACAGCAGCATGTTTTAACATCTTACCGTTTAAATAATAATCCATTCTGCTGTTATTCCTCCCAAAATGGATAGCCTCACACTTGGCAACATTGAATTCCATCTGCCAGACCCTAGCCCATTCACTTAACCTATCCAAATCCTTCAGCAGACTTCCGGTATCCTCTGCACTTTTTGCTTTACCACTCATCTTAGTGTCGTCTGCAAACTTTGACACATTGCACTTGGTTCCCAACTCCAAATCATCTATGTAAATTGTGACAAACTGCGGGCCCAACACTGATCCTTGAGGGACCCCACTAGTTACAGGTTGCCAACCAGAGAAACACCTATTTATCCCCACTCTCTGCTTTCTGTTAGTTAACCAATCCTCTACCCATGCTACCACTTTACCCTCAATGCCATGCATCTTTAGTTTATGCAGCAACCTTTTGTGTGGCACCTTGTCAAAAGCTTTCTGGAAATCCAGATATACCACATCCATTGGCTCCCCATTATCTACTGCACTGGTAACGTCCTCAAAAAATTCTACCAAATTAGTCAGACACGACCTACCCTTTATGAACCCATGCTGCGTCTGCCCAATGGGACAATTTCCCTCCAGGTGCCCCGCTATTTCCTCCTTAATGATAGATTCCAGCATTTTCCCTACAACCGAAGTTAAGCTTACCGGCCTTTAATTACCCGCTTTCTGCCGACCTCCTTTTTTAAACAGTGGTGTCACGTTTGCTACTTTCCAATCCTCTGGGACCACCCCAGAGTCTAGTGAATTTTGATAAATTATCACTAGTGCGTTTACAATTTCCCTAGCCATCTCTTTTAACACTCTGGTATGCATCCCATCAGGGCCAGGAGACTTGTCTACCTTTAGCCCCATTAGCTTGCCCAATACTGCCTCCTTAGTGACTACAATCATCTCAAGGTCCTCACCTATGATATCTTTATTTCCATCAATCACTGGCATGTCATTTGTGTCTTCCACTGTGAAGACTGACCCAAATAACCTGTCAGCTCCTCAGCCATTTCCCCGGCTCCTATTATTAAATCTCCCTTCTCATCTTCCAAAGGACCAATATTTACCGTAACCACTCTTTTTTGTCTTATATATTTGTAGAAGCTTTTACTATCTGCTTTTATGTTCTGAGCAAGTTTACTTTCATAGTCTACCTTACTCTTCTTTATGGCTTTTTTAGTAGCTTTCTGTTGTCCCCTAAAGACTTCCCAGTCCTCTAGTCTCCCACTAATTTTTGCCACTTTGTATGTTTTTTCCTTCAATTTGATACTCTCCCTCACCTCCTTATCCACGGTCGATTTTTCCCCTTTCTACCGTCTTTCTTTTTTGTCGGTATGAACCTTTTCTGAACACTGTGAAAGATCGCTCGGAAGGTTCTCCACTGTTCCTCAACTGCTTCACCGTGAAGTCTTTGCTCCCAGTCTACCTTAGCTAGTTCTTCTCTCATCCCATTGTAATCGCCTTTGTTTAAGCAGAAAACACTAGTGTTTGATTTTACCTTGTCATCCTCCAACTGTATTTTAAATTCCACCATATTGTGGTCGCTCCTTCCAAGAGGATCCCGAACTATGAGATCATTAATCAATCCTGCCTCATTACACAGGACCAGATCTAGGACCGCTTGTTCCCTTGTAGGTTCCATTACAAGGAGCTTCAGTGGGTGGGAGGGAGGCCTGGGAGAGTGCAGGAATGTTAACTATGATCAGAAATCAGGCAGCGAACACCCCTGCACCACCTGGCTGATTCAGACTGAACAGCGAGAGCGATGCCCCCACCTCGAAGCTCCGACTCTCGAGACATGCTCTCCTCATTCATCACATGTAAAAAAAGCAAACAGCTGTTCCTACTCCACAGGCGCACTTCCTCGGTCGAGGGGGCGGTCAGCCCACTTCTGTGTTTCTGCCATCTTTACTCTATTAATATCGCTCGGCATGGAGGCAAAAGGGCCCAGGGATTCACAATCCGCGTTAGCCTGCCTGGTGAAGAAAACCTCTGAGTTGAGGGCCAAAGATTCGGCACTTAACACATGGGGAAACAAAAGGACGCCCTGGGTGCAGCGGGACAGGGGGGTGTAAGAGGAAGTATTCTTTTAAATGCAGCATCATGATGACCTGCAAGATGTTGCCTGAAGGATGGTGGAAGCAGTTTGAACAACAACAGCATGGGTGGCACGGTAGCACAGTGGTTAGCACTGTTGCCTTACAGCTCCAGGGTCCCAGATTCAATTCTCGGCTTGGATCACTGTCTGTGCGGAGTCTGTACGTTCTCCCCCGTGTCTGCGTGGGTTTCCTACGGGTGCTCCAGTTTCCTCCCACAAGTCCCGAAAGACGTGCTTGTTAGGTGAATTGGACATTCTTAATTCCCCGTGTGCACCCGAACAGTCGCCGGAGTGTGGCGACTTGGGGCTTTTCACTGTAACTTCATTGCAGTGTTAATGTACGCCTACTTGTGATAATAAAGAATATTAATGTAATGAACCATCCCAAGTGCTTCACGAGAGCGTGACACTGCTTCACCTGATGGGATATTAGGTCAGATTGGAGGAGGAGGTCATTCGGCCCTTCGTGCCTGTCCCATCATTCCTTGTCATGGCTGATCATCCTACTCAGTAACCTGTTTCCACCTTCCCCCATATCCTTTGATCCCCTTCACCCCAGGACTGATATCCAGCTTCTTCTTGGAAACAGACAGTGTTTCGGCCTCAACTACTTCCTGTGCTAACGAATTCCACAGGCCGAACACTCTCTGGGTGAAGAAATCTCTCCTCATCTCAGTCCTAAATTTATGAAAATTATGAGGATACCCCACATCCTCAGACTGTGACCCCTGGTTCTGGACACCCCCACTATCGGGAACATCCTTCCTGCATCTACCCTGCCCAGTCAGAAATTTATAGACTTCGATGAGATTCCCCCCCGCTCCCCCCTCTCATTCTTCCGAACTCCAGCACATGTAATCCTAACCGACTCAATCTATCCTCATACGTCAGTCCCGCCATAAAAGAACAAAGAAAAGTACAGCATAGGAACAGGCCCTTCGGCCCTCCAAGCCCGTGCCGACCATGCTGCCCGACTAAACTACAATCTTCTACACTTCCTGGGTCCATATCCCTCTATTCCCATCCTATTCATGTATTTGTCAAGATGCCCCTTAAATGTCACTATCGTCCCTGCTTCCACCACCTCCTCCGGCAGCGAGTTCCAGGCACCCACTACCCTCTGTGTAAAAAAACTTGCCGCGTACATCTCATCTAAACCTTGCCCCTCGCACCTTAAACCTATGCCCCCTAGTAATTGACTCCTCTACCCAGGGAAATAGCCTCTGACTACCCACTCTGTCTATGCCCCTCATAATTTTGTATACCTCTATCAGGTCGCCCCTCAACCTCCTTCATTCCAGTGAGAACAAACCGAGTTTATTCAACCGCTCCTCATAGCTAATGCCCTCCATACCAGGCAACATTCTGGTAAATCTCTTCTGCACCCTCTCTAAAGCCTCCACATCCTTCTGGTAGTGTGGCGACCAGAATTGAACACTATACTCCAAGTGTGGCCTAACTAAGGTTCTATACAGCTGCAACATGACTTGCCAATTCTTATACTCAATGCCCCGGCCAATGAAGGCAAGCATGCCGTATGCCTTCTTGACTACCTTCTCCACCGGTGTTGCCCCTTTCAGTGACCTGTGGACCTGTACACCTAGATCTCTCTGACTGTCAATACTCTTGAGGGTCCTACCATTCACTGTATATTCCCTACCTGCATTAGACCTTCCAAAATGCATTACCTCACATTTGTCCGGATTAAACTCCATCTGCCATCTCTCCTCCCAAGTCTCCAAACAATCTAAATCCTGCTGTATCCTCCGACAGTCCTCATCGCTCTCCGCAATTCCACCAACCTTTGTGTCATCTGCAAACGTACTATATTTTCCTCCAAATCATTTATATATACTACGAACAGCAAAGGTCCCAGCACTGATCCCTGCGGAACATCACTAGTCACAGCCCTCCAATCAGAAAAGCACCCTTCCATTGCTACTCTCTGCCTTCTATGACCTAGTCAGTTCTGTATCCACCTTGCCAGCTCACCCCTGATCCCGTGTGACTTCACCTTTTGTACCAGTCTGCCATGAGGGACCTTGTCAAAGGCCTTACTGAAGTCCATATAGACAACATCCACTGCCCTACCTGCATCAATCGTCTTTTGTGACCTCTTCAAAAAAACTCTGTCAAGTTAGTGAGACACGACCTCGCCTTCACAAAACCGTGCCGCCTCTCGCTAATACGTCCATTTGCTTCCAAATGGGGGTAGATCCTGTTTCGAAGAATTCTCTCCAGTAATTTCCCTACCACTGACGTAAGGCTCACCGGCCTGTAGTTCCCTGGATTATCCTTGCTACCCTTCTTAGACAGAGGAACAACATTCCATCGCAGGAATCAGTCTGGTAAACCTTCGCTGCACTCCTTCGATAGCAAGAACATCCTTCCTCAGATAAGGAGACCAAAACTGCCCACAATACTCCCGGTGTGGCCTCACCAAGGCCCTGTATAATTGCAGTAATATATCCCTGCTCCTGTACTCGAATTCTCTCAATATACCATTTGCCTTCTTTACCGCCTGCTGTACCTGCATGCTTATCTTCAGTGACAGGTACACAGGTCTCGTTCCACCTTCTTGTATCCCAATTTATAGTCATTCAGAATTGAATCTGCCTTCCTGTTTTTGCTACCAAAGTGCATAACCTCACATTTATCCACATTATACTGTATCTGCCATGCATTTGTCCACCCACTCAACTTGTCCAAATCACACTGAAGGATCTCTGCATCCTCCTCACAGCTCACCCTCCCACCCAGCTTTGTGTCATCTGAAATTTGGAGATAGTACATTTAGTGCCCTCATCTAAATCATTAATATACATTGTGAATAGCTGGGGTCCCAGCACCGATCCCTGCGGTACCCCACTGGTTACTGCCTGCCACTTGGAAAAAGGCTTATTTATTCCTATTCTTTGTTTTCTGTCTGCCAGTTTTCTATCCACCTCAATACACTACCCCTAATCCCATGCGCTTTAATTTTACATGGTAACCTCTTCTGCGGGACTGTCAAAAGGCTTCTGAAAGTCCAAATATACCACATCTACTGGCTCCCCCCTCATCAACTCTACTAGTTACATCCTTTTTTTAAATTTCGAGTAGCCAATTCATTTTTTTAAATTAAGGGGCAATTTAGCGCGGCCAATCCACCTACCCTGCACATCTTTGGGTTGTGGGGGTGAAACCCACGCAAACACGGGGAGAATGTGCAAACTCCACACGGACAGTGACCCAGAGCCCGGATACTCCTTGAAGAACTCCAGTAGGTTTGTCAAGCATGATTTCCCTTTTGTAAATCCATGCTGACTCGATCCGATCCTGCCACTGTTTACCAAGTGTTCTGCTAGTAAAGCTTTCATAATGGACTCAAGCGTTTTCCCCACTGCCGATGTCAGGCTGACTGGTCTATAATTTCCTATTTACTCTCTACTTCCGTTTTTAAATCACGGCAGTGCATGAGAAACCCTCCAATCTGTAGGAACTGTTCCAGAATCGTGGAAGGTGACCACCAATGCATCCACTATTTCTCGGGCCACTTCCTTACGTTCTCTGGGATGTAGAGCCTCAGGCCCTGGGGATTCATCAGCCTGCAATCCCATCAATTGCCCAAACACCATTTTCCTTCTATTACTGATTTGCCTCCAGTTCCTCCCTCTCGCTAAACCCTGGTTATTTGTGTCTTACTTTGTGAAGGCAGAAGCAAAATATGTATTTAGTTCATCAGCAAAAAGAGCTGAGGACACGGGTTCCATCCCGGCTCTGGGTCACTGTCGGTGTGGAGTTTGCACATTCTCTCCGTGGTCTCAGCCCCATAATCCAAAGATGTGCAGGTTAGATGGATTGGCCACGCTAAATTGTCCCTTAATTGGAAAAAAAGAGTAAGAAGTATTGTAAGACTGCTTACTGTGCCCACCCCAATCCAACGCTGGCATCTCCACATCATGGAAAAAAAGAGAACTGGGTACTCTTAAATTTATTTTAAAAAGGAGCCCTAGGGAAGCTGAAGTCAATGGGAATCTGTGGGAAAACTCCACTGGTTCGAGTCATACCGAGCACAAAGGGAGATGTTTGTTATTGTTGGGTGGTTAGCAGACAAGAAACCGAGTGTAGGAATAAATGGGTCTTTTTCAAAGTGTTGGAAGGTAACCAGTGGGTTCCCGCAGGGATCAATGCTTGGACACCAGCTATTCACAATCCATATCAATGATTTGGATGCAAAAGTAATATTTCCATGTTTACTGACAATACAAGATTTGGTGGGAAAGTGAGTGGTGAGGATGGTGTGAAGAGGCTTCAAAGTGATTTGCACAAGTTGAGTGAGTGGGCCAATACACGGCAGATACAGTATAATGTGGATAAATGTGAAGTTACCCACTTCAGGTGGAGAAACAGAATTGGAGGGGTGGTAGATTGGGAAATGTGGATGTACAGAGCAACCTGGGTGTCCAAGTGCACTCGTCATTGAAAGCAAGCATGATGGTACAGCAAGCAGTGGGGAAGGCAAATGGTATGGTTGGCCTTCATTGCAAGAGGACTTGAGCACAGGAGCAGGGATGTCTTACTGCAGCTATACAGGGCCTTGGTGAGTCCATATTGTGTGTAGTCTTGGTCTCCTGGACAGACTGGATACAGGGTTGTTGTTTCCTCTGGCTGAGCAGTGGGGTGGGGGGGTCTAGAACAAGGGGTCACAGCTTCAGGATATGGGGCAGACCACTTAGGACTGAGATGAGAAACCTCTTCACTCAGAGGGCGGTGAACCTGTGGAGTTCTCTACCACAGAAGGCTGCGGAGGCCAAAACACTGAATCTATTTAAGCAGATGGATTTCTAGACTGTCTCGGTGCCAATGGGTATGGGGAGAGCACGGGAGTTTGGCGTTGAGATAAAGGGTAAGCCATGATCATATTGAATGGCCGATCGGGTTCGAAGGGCCGAATGACCTTCTTCAGCTCCTATTTTCTACACCAAACATCCCAGTCCCAGGACATTGTTTCAGAAGTTCCCCAGTGTGGTGTCTGATGCCCAACTATCTTCTGCTGCTTCATCGATGACCCTCTCTCCATCGCAATGGTGATGTTAGCGGATGACTGCACAGTTTGCAGCACCATTCACGGCTCCTCGGGCACTGAAGTAGTCCCTGTCCACATGCAGAAAGACCTGGACAAAGTTGGGCTCGCAACTGGCAAATAATATTCATGCCACACCAGGGCTGGACTGTCTCCAACAAGAGAGAATCTGGCCATCGCCCCTTGGCATTCAATGGCATCGCCATCAAAGAATCCCCCAGTCAACACCCGTGGAGGTGATCATTGTGCAGAAACTGAATTGGGCTGGCCATATAAATACTGTGGTTACAAGGGCGGTGCAGAGACTGGGAATCCGGTTCAGTGTAACATACCCCTAGACAGCCAATCCACCATTTACAGGGCATAAGTCAGGAGTGTGATGGAGTACTCCCCACTTCCGTGGATGAGTGCAGCTCCAACAATAGCCAAGAGGCTCAACACCATCCTGGAGAAGGCAGCCCATTGATTGGCACCCCACAAGCCACCTTGACATTTACCCCATCCACCAGGGGTTCACAGTGACAGCCGTGTGCACCATCTACAAGATGCACTGTAGCAACCCGCCACGTTTCCTTCGACGGCACCTTCCAAACCCCTGACTTCTACCATCTAGAAGGACAAAGGCCGGTGATGTATGGGAGTACCACCACCGACAAAGCCCTCCATGTCACACACACCATCCTGACTTGGAAATATGTTGGCCACTCCCTCACTATCGCTGGGTTAAAAAACCTAGAACACCCTCACTGACAGCACGGTGGGTGTACCTACACCACACGGACTGCAGTGGGATCAAGAGGGCAGCTCACCACCACCTTCTCAAGGGCAACTGGGGACGGGCAATAAATGCTGGGCCTGGCCAGCGATGCCCACAACCCAGGAAAGAGTACAGGCACAGCAGACTGAATGGCGTCCTCCATGCAGGATCATTCTATGACTCTACGATAGTGCTCCTATGCAAGAGGGAGAGAAGCAGAATGTGTAGCTACAAGAAACAGGTTATGACTGGAGATGGACAGTTTCCAACAATCCACTGCATGAAAGGCAGCTTATAGCCAACTTATTCCTTGGTTGTTGCTGCACTCTCTATTGGACCACATTCTTGTCGCGCAATCGTGCCCAACAGCTTAACCAAATGCACACAAATTAACTCCTGCATTTTAGAGTGACTCACATTCATATGGCACATTTAACATGATACGGTGCTCTAAGCTGGGTCTCAGGAGTGTTACCACAATGTGACACAGAGCCAACATAAGGAGCTGTAGGACAGTTGACCACACAAATGATCAAAGATGGTTGGGCGCATTTAAGAGGCGGGAATTAGAATGGTTTAAGGGGGGGAACTTCAGAGCTCGGAGCCATGGCAGCTAAAGGTTCAGTTGCCAATGATGCTGTAATAAAAAACAAGGCATGGGAAGAGGCTAGAAATCAGGACAGTTGCAGGTTGTCAGGAGGAGCGATTGCCTGGCATGGGTAGACTTAGGAAGCACAGTTAGGCTGAGATTCCAAGGTGGGAGGGTCATTCATTCAGACTTTCTTGCCCAATTCACACAAGTGCAACATTAGATGCCACCAGCTTAATCCGTTGACAAACTCACTGGATTACGCAATGGCCGGCATGATAGCACAGTGGTTAGCACTGTTGTTTCATGGCGCCAGGGACCCAGGTTCGATTCCCGGCTTGGGCGACTGTCTGTGCGGAGTCTGCACGTTCTCCCGGTGTGTGCGCGAGTTTCCTCCGGGTGCTCCGGTTTCCTCCCATAGTCCAAAGATGTGCAGGTTAGGTGGATTGGCCATGATAAATTGCCCTGTGTCCAAAAGTGAGGTGGAGTTGGTGAGTTACGGGGATAGGGTGGAGGTAGGGGCTTAGGTAGGGTGCTCTTTCCGAGTGCCGGTGTAGGCCCGATGGGCCTCCTCCTGCACTGTAAGTTCTACGATTCTGTGATAACAACAGCAGGAACCAGGATAGAATATTTGACCTACAAAATTTGCCCGCTAATCTAAGTTGTTTATGTTTCTCAAGCAAGAAGTGGCTGGTCAAGTTTCTTTGACACTAGTCAGCAGGTCTTCAAGTACGTACGGTGGACAGGAACATTCTAGAATAAGTCATTATGCTTAGACGTATTACCAAATCCAAGTAATTCTGACCCCACAGAACTAGATGGTAAACATCGATCAATAGGATGGAATAATGGTTTGCCTTCACCCTCATAGCTAGGCTTATAATTGGCACTGAACCAAACTTTAATTTTATAAAAGAAATGCTGAGGTAGAGATACAAGTTCAGGCAGTAATGATATTCGACAAATAGATGTCCTCAGCCTATGCTCTCAGAACGTGTTCCAGCATTAACTAAGTGGCAGCTGATGTTGGAATGTCAGTAATATATCAGTGCTTAAATAGCTCTTCGCCAGTTATACTGTTGGGTTACCCAATCTGGATACCGAGGATCACTGCCTTTGTACTTGCCTTGGAAAGACGGCCGAGTTGATACTTACTAGCAGAGAGAGGCAGGGTAAACACTCCTATAAAGGCCGAGCGATGACCCAAGGACAGAAATGTACCACGTCACACAGGCAGCCCCTGATGGATTTGACCTTTTGTGCTCTGGGATTCACGGAAATTGGCTAGCCCAGCAAACGTGCAATCGCGGAGCGCACAGGGCAGGTGGAGGGAGCTCGATCCCGCTCGCCAGTGAAGGCCTCGTGGTTCAACTGGTGCGGGTCACCGCCACTGGTCATATCCAAGTGCGTTCACCCAGTTGCCTGGAAATCCAAGCCAGGCTTTGCTTGGGACGCCCCAAGTATTCGCTCTCCAGCTCCTTTGAAGGCTTCGCCACAGACTTTGAAAACAACACACAGGTGGGTGCCCTTCAGGACTTTGAAGCAAGTTAGCAGCACAGCATAGCCTTAAATAAAGCATTCCTGACACAAAACCGGCAGCGTTCATAAACATCAACCATGTCAAGGGTCAGGAAACATTGCATGTTCTCGCAAAACTGCATGCATTCATACCACTCCGGAACGAAGGCAGATACACATGCTTGATCCAAATTCAATGCAGAGTCAGAGTGAATCCAGTACCCCTTCGAGGCAGCAGTTTTTCCTTCATCTTTTGAAGTATCCTCCACCTGAAAACAACCCTTCCCCTTCCTTTGGGCTGCCAACGTCACCCACCTACTCAAATGGCTGAGGGCAAGGCAATCGGCACCCAGATCTCCGGCAAAATTGCTCCACGTCACAGAGCGCTGAGGAATGGTGCACACATCCTCTGCCCAATTTTGTCGCCCCCCCCCCCTCCTCGATTCAAACAACTCTCCAAAAGGGCGGTGGAATATTGGAAGTGGGGAGAAAGAAAAACGCACACAAGGGAAATGGCATTCCTGCCCCTCAGTGGGGCGGAGGTGACCACCCTAAATCTACTGCGCCAACACACTGCCACCGAGGAGGGACAAGTATTCATTTCAGACCCGTTCCAAACTAAACTAATTCCATTTGCACTCCATGCCGCAATGCAAATAGGTTGTTGATTTGGATTTCAACTAAACCGAACTTTAAATAAAAAAATGGTCCCAGTGCACACAGGATTCACAGCGTACCGGTTACTAAGGAGGTTCTGCAAAAGGATACAGAGACACACACACATACACACACGTATAGAAAAAACACTCAAGGACTGGACTTGTACGGAGATGGAAATGGATTGAAGGGTCATTCAATATTTATTGTACAAGAGTACATAGAGTATTCCTGGTCTGGGCAGAGTGGAAAGGTTGGGAGAAGGGGGTGTGGGTGGTGGGGGTAACAATGTCCAAACCTGCGTACACCTTGCCAGTTAGCCTGTCGACATAAGGACCTAACAACAAAAAAATGAAAAAAATCATTCTTAAACACGCAAGTGGACATAATGATCCTGTACCTACCAAGCCTTTTGCTGCAGCGATCACAATAGAAGGGATCAAGGTTAACCCGAGGGCACAGTTATCACTGGGGTCCATCAGCACGGTACCCATGGCCTTGGGCTCCCACCAAGTAGCATCTCCCCCCCCTCCCCTTCAAAACAAAACGGCTGCGGGTGCCAGTTTCCCAGTGCTGTGCTCCCCTCCCCAGCCAAGAACGGAAGATTATTTATGGAACAAGAATTCGTCTCAACCTGTTCCTTTTTAAATATCTCGTGCTAACGGGTGTCCAAAGGTCAGTTTGGTCGTGCCAAGAACGACGCAACGCCAGGTCCCATGATTATCCCGGCTTACGGCCAGAGTCCTGATAAATTGGAACAACGAGATTCTGCTGGGGGTGGGGGTGATGGGGGCTGACAAAAGGGGACAGGATGAGTTGGCAAGGAAAGCACCCTGATTACTCCTGTGAAAATGTTGCATGACCCCTCTTGAGGGTTAGGAGCAGACACCTTGGGAGTGATATGCGAGGATGAGGATTTTTTTGCGGCCTGCACCATTTACCAGAAGCAGAGCCTGTTCCTGCAGTAGCTGCTGCTGAAGAATCTCTAACTGTCGTTGTTCCTCCTCTAATTGATGCCTTATGTACTCCTGGAGACAGAGAATGCAAAATGAAGTACAGGTAAAGGGAAAGAAAGAAGTCAGAGAAAACACAAATCGCCCTTTCCATTTGTACCAGACCGTCCACATGTCTGAAGTTGAATTTGAGCGCGGGGACGGAGAGTAGTTTGCTCACATCTACCTTTTGAAGGGCAATTTGTTGCAGATATTTCCCACGCCGAACCTGGCTGGAATAGGTGACAAAAACCAGAGTTGCAAACCGCGAGGCCCCAATGTCCGAAATGGAGCCCACACAAAATCCGACCCATTGTCGTGATTCCATTTTTCTCCCCCCGCCTAAAGCTCACCGTCCAATTGCGGCAAATTAAGAAACTGGACGAATGTTCACAGGGAAGAGGGCAGCACGGCCGCGCAGTGGGTTAGCACTGCTGTCTCACGGCGCTGAGGACCCGGGTTTGATCCCTGCCGGGGTCGCTGCCTGTGTGGAGTTTGCACATTCTCCCCGTGTCTGCGTGGGTTTCGCCACCCCCCCCCCAACAACCCAAAGATGTGCAGGGTAGGTGGATTGGCCACACTAAATTGCCCCTTAATTGGGGGGGGGATTGCTTACTTTGAAGTTTTTTAATTTAATTTTCACAAGGAAATTAGATAAACAGTTGAAAGTGTGTAATGTGTAAAGGGACAGGGGACTGGGCTCATCGAGGTACCTGGTTCAAACAGGCAGCATTGGGCACAATGAGCCGATCTGTGCTCATCACACTGAGTGCTTGGTGCGCTGTATTACACAATATTGCCCCCCTCACCTCTGCCACTTGGCCCCAGAGCTGCCCTCCAGGTTGGCCAAGTTTCACTGTGTCATCAAGAATGACAGAGTTTGCATTGAAAGAGCGGGGTCAGGAGGGGGAAGAAAGACTGAGGTTAGCTGGGGGTTAGCTTGCCACAAATGCAGGGGGAACGCCAAGCTGCATCAAATTGGAGAGATCTGGAAAGCGGGTGTCAAAAAGAAAAAGAGAGACAGAGAGGTAGCCAGTCCCCAAACCCTCCCCTCTCCCCTCCCCTCAAAAATAACCCAGTACACCTTAAATTCAGCAGTACTGACGAGTTTCCCAGTTACTGCAGGTTAGCAAGTTGTCTATAACTAGTTTAACAACCGATATTGTCTCACTGAGGGTGTACAACCCGCCAAGATGGTCAAATACATTGCCTGAAGTAACTCTACCGTTTGGATAATTTTTTAACTGCCCTAGTTTAACTCCTCTCTCAATTGCAATACCTTTGGCCTACATACTGATGGTACCGTGCATCGCAAGTTGGACAAATGAAATTCGAAATGCCGCCTGGCCTTTTAGGTCGGTTATATTTAGCCGCTGAAAACCGTGCAAGTCGACATTCACAGGACCATCACGGTGAGCGGACAGGGATTTCCGCGCCACTGGGCTTGGGTGACCAGGAAGGGCCGAGGGGAGTCATGCGACCACCATAGCTGGAGGGGGACGGAAAGATAAATTGACCGAGCACGGGGGCGGAGGACAGTTTGTGCCACGGCACCTCGCACAGAGAAATGAGGGATCGTGTTCAACACCTACTGAGCAAGCAGGAGGGCGTGTTTATCCTATGCTGCAGACCGCCCCCCCCAAACGCGGCTGCAAACGCCTACTATGGTATGGCTTCACTGGCGTCAGTAACCCTCTGCTACCTCGGCTGAGTGACCATTCGTCGTTTGACAAGTGGCTGTTCAATTGTGTGTGGGTGTGGTGGGAGCAACTTAAGAGTTCGATTGTGTCCTCAGCTGACACCCACACATCTGCGCTTTCCATTGGGGTCACTGGGTAGCTAGGAGTGAGAGCTCTGGCTGAATTGCCACCTCCCTCGTCCGGGGATACAGAAGCTGACCGTCGCAAGTCCAACCCAGGCCGGAGAGCCCAAATATGAGGCCTTCAAGCCAGAAGTACTTTGAGCGAGATGCAAGTCCAGCAACAGGGCTGGACAAGTACCGTGCAGCACCCCTTTACCAATCACCAAAGTTAGAAGATGAACCTCACTGCTGCAGGGCAGCCCTGGTCTATACCTGCTCTCTCTCCGCCTGTCTCCTCTCCTCCTCTCTACGAAGCTGCTGCATCTCGTCGAGTTGGCGTTGATGCTCCTTCTCCTGCTGCTTGCGTAGCTCCCGTTCTCGCCGTTGTTGCTGGAAAAAGTAAACATTAAATCGCAAGTTTGACTTTTAATACATCGGTGCTGCACAAAGCAACCCGCAAATTAAAAGATCGCATCCACATCAAAGCAGCTTAGGGAGACAAGGGGAGAGCGCGAGGAGAGAGTTGAGATTATGACTCACTTATTACCGTATGATCACAACCGCCTCAGTGAAATATCGGCGGGGCCTTTCCCTTCCTCAAATTGTGTTCTTCTGAGATCTTGCATTTCAACAGGGGTCACACTTCAGAAGTACTTCACTTGGCGGTCAGGCACTTTGTGAAGTCCTGAGGTTGCGAAAGGCACAACGTGCATGCAAGTCTGGGAAGTAACAGCGCGGGGTACTGCAAGCTCGAGTCAAGACTACCGGGACCTCCGGCAAATGGAGTCCCCTTGCGCCTGCGTCTACAAAGCACAGACAGAATGAATGTGCATGAACGATGGATGTTCTGAAGCATTTTGCAATCAAGTGTAGTCACCAGTAGCAACCATGGCAGCAAGTCACTAGTAATGAGATAATAATAACCAGATAATCTCTTGGAGCGGGGTGACAGGTGAGTGATAAGCGTTGGTCAACACACGGTGGTTAACACCTCTCTCGTAGTGCTTCTACACACCCAGCTGGGGGAGGGGGGGCGGGGGAAGCTTCAGTTTAACAGCTCACCTGGAAGATGGCGGCTCCTGCAATGCAGTGCTATCTCGGCACTGGCGCAGGGAACGCCAGTCGGGCATTACGGGATCAGAAATGAAGCTTATAAACACAGCCCTTGAAATGGGAGGGAGGGGGGAAAGAAAGAGTACTACGCACTGAATCACAGTTGATGTCTTACACTGGCTATGGAATTCCCGCACGTACAAAAATAAAATGTCCGTGCGATAATCCTCACTCTATTTGCACCAATCTTTGAAAGCGGCAACACAAGTGGACAAGGCCGCACTTGGAATATTGCGCACAATTCTGGTCACCACACTACCAGAAGGACGTGGAGGCTTTGGAGAGGGTGCAGAGGAGGGTTACCAGGATGTTGCCTGGTCTGGAGGGGCTGAGAGGCTGAATAGACTAGCACTGTTTTCATTAGAAAGACGGAGGTTGAGGGGTGACCTGAAAGAGGTCTACAAGATTATGAGGGGCATGGACAGAGTGGATGGGCAGGCACTTTCCCAGGGTGGAGGGGTCAGTCACCAGGAGCACAGGTAAGGTCCGCGGGGCAAAGTTTAGAGGAGATGTGCGAGGCAGGTTTTTTTACACAGAGGGTGGTGAGTGCCTGGAACGCGTTGCCAGGGGAGGTTGTGAAGCAGATACATTAACGGCGTTCAAAAGGCATCTTGACAAACACATGGACAGGATGGATAGGAAGTGCTGAGGGTTTTGACAAAGGTTGGTATCATGACCGGGACAGGTTTGGAGGGCCGAAGGGCCTGTTCCTGTGCTGTATCGTTCTTTGTTCTAATAGAACATACAGTGCAGAAGGAGGCCATTTGGCCCATCGAGTCTGCACCGACCAACTTAAGCCCTCACTTTCACCCTATCCCCACAGCCTGTAGCCACGTAAAATGGCTGCGTTCCGATTAATCTGGCCAAAACCCAGTTTGAAATGGCTAACCCGAAAGACTGCTGGGAAAAGCAGCTAACAAGACACAAGCAGGCAGCTGCAGACAGTTTTGCATATTCGGCTCTGGGGAAGTTGGCCCAGATCGATACTCAGGGCTATCAACAGCCCATCAACCCAGGTATCCGCAGTTGCATTCAGGACTGTTTACACCTAATCTACTCAGATATCCACAGTTAAATCGGCTATCCCCGGGAACAATTGCAACATATTAGTAATTGAATACCGGGCCAGACCTGTCGGCGCCTGCAGTGGCCGAAACAAAGACAGGTGAGCGACCACCCCCCGATCGGGGAATCACCTCACCATTGGATACATCGAATCCAGTGATTGGGAACAAATCCAATCACTTGGGACTCAGGGTCAAGGGCCGCCCCGGGAGGCGGGAAGCCCCTGGGCCCTATAAAGTGAGGGGCCAAGTTCAGATCTCTCTCTCCTCTTCGCCTGCTCGAGACCTTCGCAAGACCAGCCACCGGCAACTGTAAGTTTGAATCCAGCGATCGCTATCCGGTAGAGACACCTAGCCACCGACCTGTAGCAGCCTTTTGAATCCCGCGGGCCAGATCTGATTGGACAAGCCATTAGTTTCCCTGACCTGGTGGGCTCTTCCTAAGTTAAGTATTGGCCAGTAGTGATAGGTTTATTATATAGATAGTAGAATTAGTGTATTAATATTGCTTGTTGTATATAATAAATGACCGTTGTTTTAATCCTTACTAAGCGGTGTGCTGTGTTATTAATCATAACTTGAGCTTGAACCACGTGGCGGTATCAGAAAGATACCTGGCGACTCGTGAGCAAAGGTGACGTAATCAGAGCCAATAGACTAAGGCTAAAAAGAGCAACAAGCCCAATAACCCCTCCTAATCTTTTTTGGACATTAAGGGCAATTTAGCATGGCCAGTCCACCTAGCCTGCACGTCTTTAGACTGTGGGAGGAAACCGGAGCACCCGGAAGAAACCCACACAGACACGGGGAGAACGTGCAGACTCCGCACAGACAGTGACCCAGCGGGAAATCGAACCCGGGACCCTGGCGCTTGAAGCCACAGTGCTAACTACTGTGCTACCGTGCTGCCCGAGTGTTGAACTGCAACACAGAACAAGAGAATGTGAAATCAGAGAAAGTACAATGTGTTTGGCCAAGACCGCGCTGTAATACGTCGCCGAGACCCAGCTGCCAAGGCAGAAGGAAAGCTTCGGGTACTGTGAGCATTGCGACAGACAGCCATGAGGCTGAGCCCCATCGGTAAAGGTTTGAGCTATGATAGAGAGAGGCTGGTGAAACTTGCTCAGCTTGGAAGGAAAGTGCCAGAGAGGTGTTCTGACAGGGATATAAAAGATAGTTGAAAGAACGGAACGGTAACTCAGGAATATTAATTTAGATGAAACCGTGTTGATAGGGTTTGATGAAGAGGGTGGGTGGGTAAGTGCATAAACAGCAGCACAGAAATAGAAGGCAGGAAATTAATCATTAAAGAAACAGAAATCGAGAAAATAGGTAACAGTGGAAGTGTTCAGTGATTAGTGGTGTATACTTCAATGAAAGGAGGCTAACGACAAGGCAGATGAGATGAGGGTACAGATAGACACATGGAAGTCTGATAGTCATTGTTAGAGTCATTGAGGTCTACAACACAGAAAAGCTCCTTCGGCCCATCATGTCTGTGCTGGTCAAAGACAACCACCTAACTATTCTAATCCCATTTCCCAGCACTTGTCCCAGAGCCTTGTCTGCCCTGGGATCGCAAGCGCACATCTAAATACTTCTTTTCTTACTTTCTGTTTCTATTAATTTAGAGTACCCAATTCATTTTTTGCAATTAAGGGGCAATTTAGCCTGGCCAATCCACCTAGCCTGCACATCTTTGGGTTGTGGGGGTGAAACCCACGCAGACACGGGGAGAATGTGAAAACGGGCAGCACGGTAGCACAGTGGTTATCACTGTGGCCTCACAGCGCCAGGGTCCCAGGTTCGATTCCCCGCTGGGTCGCTGTCTGTGCGGAGTCTGCACGTTCTACCCCAGTGTCTGCGTGGGTTTCCTCCGGGTGCTCCGGTTTCCTCCCACAGTCCAAAGATGTGCAGGTTAGGTGGATTGGACATGCTAAATTGCCCTTAGTGTCCAAAAAAAAAAGGTTAGGAGGGGTTATTGGTGTCGTGTTATTCACCCTGGGGTAACACGGACTGCAACAGGATGCAGATGAACGGTAAAGCAGACACCAAACGTAGGCGTTGGTTCAATAAGATTTATTGAACCTCTGTAACAATGCACACAGCTGGCTGTGGGTTGACTCTCTACTACTCTAAGTAAACTAACTCTAACTTACTAGACCAGGCTAGTTCTGATCCACGTGTAGAAGGTGTTGAATGATTTGTACACCCTGACTGTCACTACAGTTGTCACCAGTGGAAAGGGGCGGAGTGCTGATGCCTCGTGTGTTTTATAGTTGGAAGCCCCCCTCTGGTGTTCTGTCTTGTGATTGGTCGTGCTCTGTTCTGTATGTTGATTGGCTCACGTGGGTGTCTGTCACTGCCTGCTTTTACCTCATGATGTGCATGGGTGCATATTATGACAATTGGGTTATGGGGATAGGGTGGAAGTGAGCGGTTAAAGTGGGTTGGTGCAGACTCGATGGGCTGAATGGCCTCCTTCTGCACTGTATGTTCTATGTTCCACACGAACAGTGACCTGGGGCCGGGATCGAACCTGGGACCTCGGCGCCGTGCTGCCCTGATCTAAACCCTTCTGAAATGTTCTGAGGGTCTCTGCCTCCACCACCCTTTCAGGCAGCGAGTTCCAGACTCCCACCCCCACTCTGGGGGAAAAGGTTTTTTCTTCACATCCCCTCTAAACCTCCTGCCCCTTACCTTAAATCTCTGCCCCCTGGTCATTGAGCCCTCCACCAAGGGAAAAAGTTTCTTCCTGTCGACTCTATCTGAGCCCCTCATAGTTTTATACATCTCAATCACGTCCCCCCCTCAGTCTCCTCTGCTCCAAGGAAAACAACCCCAGTCTATCCAATCTCTCTTCATAACTAACACTCTCCAGCCCAGGAAACATCCTGGTAAATCCCCTCTGCAGCCTTTCCAGTGGCTATCACATCCCTCCTATAATGTGGATTCCAGAACTGCTCACAATACTCTCGCTGTGGCCTAACCAACGTTTGATACAGTTCCAGCATAACCTCCCTGCTCTTAAACTCTCTGCCTCGGCTAATAAAGGAAAGTATATCATAAGCCTTCTTGACCACCGTGTCCACCTGCTCTGCTACCTTTAGGGACGGGTGTACATGCAGCCCAAGGTCCCTCTGATCCTCGGTGCTTCCCAGGGTCCTGCCGTTTATCCTGCATTCCCTTGCCTTGTTTGTCCTGCCCAAGTGCATCACCTCACACTTATCCGGATTGAACTGCATTTGCCACTGATCAGCCCACCTATATCCTCCTGTAATCGAAGGCTATCCTCCTCACTATTTACCACCTTGATTTGTCCTCTCGAGTGCAAGACTGACGTATGTCTCTATTCAGAAATATAAAAGTTGTACAAGGCGTAAAATTCTTGAAATGCGTTTGGAGATGCTTTTGGAGAACCAGCCCATAAACAAGCCTGCCAGGAAAGGGGTAGATCTGGACTTCATGTTAGGGAATTAATCTGGGTCGATATTCGGAACATCACCACAAGATGATGCCTTTCTCGGCCTTGTTCTCAGATTAAACGCGTGATCGAATGCAATGCCTTTTCTTGTCAGCTTGGAACTAGTTTGTCTCTTATGTGGGGACAATTAACTGGATTTAGTCTGAATTGGTTTTTGGAGCAAGCAAATAGATGGATTAGGAGCCACTCTACTCATGGGCTTTGTAACTTTAGAATAAGAATCTTTATTGTCACAAGTAGGCTTTCATTAACACTGCAATGAAGTTACTGTGAAAATCCCCTAGTCGCCACATTCCGGCGCCTGTTCGGGTACACCGAGGGAGAATTCAGAGTGTCCAATTCACCCAACAGCACGTCTTTCAGGACTTGTGGGAGGAAACTGGAGCACCCGTAGGAAACCCACGCAGACACACAGGGAGAACGTGCAGACCCCGCACAGACGGTGACCCAAGCCGGGAATCGAACCTGGGTCCCTGCCGCTATGAAGCTACAGTGCTACCTTGCCGCCGATAAGGAGTACTTTTTTTTTTTTTTTAAATCATAATTCAGTTGGACTGAAAGTAGAAGAATAAGGACCAGACAAACAGTGAAGGTTTTAAGTTCGGGGGTGACTAATTTTACTGGGCCGAGGTGAGATTTGGCAAAAGTGGACTGGAACAGCTATTTGACGGCAAATCTGTGTCAGAGCAGTGCGGGGAATTCAAAGAGGAGACAGAGAGGGTTCAGAAAAAGCATTCCCACCAGAAGAGGGCGGAAGACAAAAATCTAGGCGAGCAAGACACAGCAGCTGAAGGGATTGGCAAGAAATGCTGACCTTGCCAGCGAGGCTCTCGTCCCAAGAAGGGAGGATTCGCTCGCGGTGGAATGGGTACGGAGGTGATTTACGAAGATGCGGCCAGGGATGCAGAATTTGCGACGTGAGGAGAGGTTGCCAAGACTGGAGTTATCATCTTTCGAAGCGGGCGAGGTTGAGAGATTCAATGGAGGTAAAAAAAAAAATGATGAGGGTCTGGTAGAGTGAATTTTAAGTAATTAATGGAAAAATTAGAGGGGCGGGGGGGGGGTGAAAAATCACTGTCCAAACTCCCTTGTCATGTTGAAAGAAGTCTTCACCATACATTCCACAGGGTTATAGACTTACACTTGGCTGGATGGCTCATTTCTGTCCAACACTGCCACGACAGGTTGAGGGGGCCCCTTTTGTGTTGTAAACCTCAGTCCCTGAGTAGAATAGTTGGGCCGGGTGAACTGTTTCTGTGCTGCACGCTCTGGACGAGTCAGTCTGAAACGCCTCGTTGTGTGGAGAATGGTCAGCGTGCGGAACAGGTGAGAGAGTGTGAGAGAGAGAGACAGACAGAGAGGGAGAGAGAGACAGACAGAGAGGGAGAGAGAGACAGACAGAGAGGGAGAGAGAGACAGACAGAGAGGGAGAGAGAGACAGACACAGAGACAGACAGAGAGGGAGAGAGAGAGAGACACAGAGACAGACAGAGAGAGAGACAGACAGAGAGACAGAGACAGAGAGACAGAGACAGAGAAACAGAGACAGAGAGACAGAGAGAGAGAGACAGAGAGAGAGAGACAGAGAGAGAGAGACAGCGAGGGAGACAGCGAGGGAGACAGGGAGGGAGACAGGGCGGGAGACAGGGCGGGAGACAGGGCGGGAGACAGGGCGGGAGACAGGGCGGGAGACAGCGCGGGAGACAGGGCGGGAGACAGGGCGGGAGACAGCGCGGGAGACAGCGCGGGAGACAGGGCGGGAGACAGCGCGGGAGACAGGGCGGGAGACAGGGCGGGAGACAGGGCGGGAGACAGGGCGGGAGGCAGGGCGGGAGACAGGGCGGGAGACAGGGCGGGAGACAGGGCGGGAGACAGGGCGGGAGACAGGGCGGGAGACAGGGCGGGAGACAGGGCGGGAGACAGCGCGGGAGACAGCGCGGGAGACAGGGCGGGAGACAGCGCGGGAGACAGGGCGGGAGACAGGGCGGGAGACAGGGCGGGAGACAGGGCGGGAGACAGGGCGGGAGACAGGGCGGGAGGCAGGGCGGGAGACAGGGCGGGAGACAGGGCGGGAGACAGGGCGGGAGGCAGGGCGGGAGGCAGGGCGGGAGGCAGGGCGGGAGACAGGGCGGGAGACAGGGCGGGAGACAGGGCGGGAGGCAGGGCGGGAGACAGGGCGGGAGACAGGGCGGGAGACAGCGCGGGAGACAGGGCGGGAGGCAGGGCGGGAGGCAGGGCGGGAGACAGGGCGGGAGACAGGGCGGGAGACAGCGCGGGAGACAGGGCGGGAGACAGGGCGGG